>NC_089743.1:69709970-69862470 GCF_040412425.1 Macrobrachium rosenbergii
GCCACAAGGGGTTAAGCCCTGTTTTGACCAATGTGCATCATAGGGAGTGATTCAGTGTGGTTATCATTGTGATTATGAAAGGTTTTTCTTCTATTTTTAATGTTGACTGTTTGTGCAATTGACATTGCAGACTTTTTGGTATATGGTATTTACAGTTCTGTTTAGTTATGCGGGAACCAGGAAAGTATTTTTCAGGACTTTTTTTTTTTTTTAGACACTTTTCTCCCTGGAAAACATTTCTTTAACGATTCTCAGGTTTTCAGGGTAGGTGAACATGCCAGCCATAGGTACATATCTGATTTTTCAGGACATCTATAGAATAAAGAATAACACTAGGATAGAAAGCTGTGAACTGACCTTCAGCAAGTTGTTTAACAAGCTGTAGTGGGAGGGACATGCAGATCAGCAACCTAAAATACAAATGCTTATTATGGGGTTTTGATGTAACATAAAGAACACAGCATGATAATGAGAGCATATCATGAAGAGCATCAATGTTGATAGCTTGATATTGACATATGTTATTGAGAACACTTTCTCAGCAACATTAAAAACAAGATGTCAGGGCAGGCTACTGACAGTTTGATATTAAGAACTTATTATTGAATGACATTCAGAACACAGCATTGTTAGCATGCTGTTGATAGTAAACTAGAAACATAATACAGTATCAGAAAGACAATACAGGTCACTGCTAAGGGGATGATTAAATGAGCATATTGAGACCCCAGCATCAAGAGAACAACTTGGGCACAATATCCATTGATTGGTGATGTCATGTACAGTACTCCTGAATTTTTATCATGAATCGGGGTATTACTACTTGGAACTATGCCTTAGATTAAAGTGGATGCCTTGTGTTCTGCTTTCATGAATGCATAGTCAATATATACAAAGTGGAAAGCTTTTTACATTCCCTGGACACTTGTGTACTTAGATTGAGGTTGGTCTTCAAGAACAGGATACATGTGCCAGTGACCTTGAAGATTACTGGAAATCTATAAAATTACTGATGCTTGTCCTGAGCTTTTATCAGGCCCAGTTAGATACGAATACTGTTGATTGCGTGTTGCCGCCTATCACGATAGCAGCCTGAGTAAAATGAGAACTTTTTAATGTACGCTGTAGGAAGAAAGAACATTTTCAGTAATTTTCATGTTCCTTCACTTGAAATGCTCTCTACCCAGCACCTCCAGTTTCCTTAGTGCAGCTGCATATGCTAGTGACAATTACATCCTTGTGAGTAGGGGATGAAATCTAATAACCAGAGATAAAGACTGGACTTTATTCTCCATTTCATAACTCTACTCTTGACTGAGACTACACCATTCCAGGCAGTATAGCATAACTAGAATAAGAGGTTTGTACTTATGGAGTATGAAAAATTTTAAAATTTTGTATAGTAAAAAAAAAATTGCCATAATCTTGTTGCTTTAGCTTGAGTAATTTTTTTTGTATTCCACAAAATGAGACTATAATGTAAGTAAAGTAGTTTGCAGCTTAATTGGGGTACAATAATGACTTTGTTATCTGGTTAATGTGTCCAAAGCCCTGTTAGGTGCCTAAGTTCCCAGATACAGTATTGCATAAGAGTAGAACATGAGTAAAAACTGCCCTGTTCTGAAAGTTTTTTTGTATATAACATAATTTAAAGACTAAATACTGTATAATTATACAGCACTGGGTAATATCAAAATAAGATTATAATAATTTGACATACTAATCTACACTACGTTTGTATAAAAAATGTGTTCGTAAAATACAAGAGATTTTGGAGTTTAACCCTATTTTGGCTCCCTGTGTATCCCAAGAGTCAAAAATAAGTTTTGTTCCAACACAAACCTGTTATTGTATGACAGCCTAACTCCACACATGAAGGAGAGTCTGGTATTTCACCTGACTAAAAAGGCATCCAGGTCCCCAAGTGCCTTTATCTGTGAAAACTTTTCATTGTCTTTGTATTTGGTGTATCATAAACACCTGCAGCCTTTCTGATAATGCATTAAATTAGTTAAATTTCATAACCCCTTTAATTCTTTGCATAAATAATTCCTTTCCTCAACTTTTGTAAGTGTATTTTCTTCAGAGTTTCCCTTTTCTATGTGTTGATCTTTGCCAGCCTTACTTGCTGTAGTCTGTTGTTGTATCTATCTTCTGGCACCTCCAAATGTGGTTTTTCCTTTGAACAACGTGGAACCGTTCACCTGTTTTGTCGGCTGATTTATGCTTTTGGTCATTTAGTATAACTTTTTTGTACCTGTATACTGAATATGTGAAGTTATTGTTGTTCATTCACCAATAATTTATGTTTAGCCACTTGCTGTCAGCTGTGTCATTGGTGAGGATTCCCATTATGGTGTAGAGGGAAATAATAATCTTGTCATATATACACTTAGATTATAAGTATCACTTAGTGTAACGACCCGAGTGGGCCGTTATGCAGGTTCTTTAATATACTCAGGACGGGGCTGTCATGACTGACGGCAGATGCAACAAATAAAGGAGGGGAAAACAACAAAAACAATAAAATGAGCTTAAAATTAGTTTATTTACAAGATTTACAAGTGAGACAGGTCTGGTAAAAGATAAAAACCTAAATACAAGAAAAACCAAAAGGCAGCACTAAACAAAATCAAGTTAAATAAACAAAAAAAGTAGCTTTAAAAAAAAAGGCAAAATAAACAACAGCAGGCAGAAAAAAACCAAACATACGTCCTCCATCGGGTCACCAAGACAGCCCTCAGCTGCACAACAGGGACAAGACCCCACAAACCAGAATACCCGATGGAGACGTCAGGACAGCCTCACGCTGTCATCAAAGATTCGTTGACTACTCATTACGTCGTGCTCCACTAGCTGTGCTCCAATTTTTGCTTCGACCAACGTCGACTCCAAAAACTGCCTGCTGCTGCTGCCACTTTTCTCGCTGCCCTTGGCGAAAGAAAACGGCAGCTCACCGACGAGAACATCAAAAAAAAACTTGAAGGTAAGGAGGCAGCAATCCAAAGGGAACGAGCGGGGAACCAGCAGTTCCCGCAAAACCATCACTTAACGTGACACCTCCCCACCTAAAAAAAAAAAAATTTTTTTTTTTTTTTTTTTTTACACTCATGATTCCAATGTCGTAACACCCCGCCAGCCAAAACAGAGCCGCCCTGTCACAGTCGCCATTGTAACGACCGAGTGGGCCATTATGCAGGTTCTTTAATATACTCAGGGTGACTACGGCAGATGCAACAAACAAAGGAGGGAAAACAACAAAAACAATAAAATGAGCTTAAAATTAATTTATTTACAAGATTTACAAGTGAGACAGGTCTGGTAAAAAGATAAAAACCCTAAATGCAGCACTAAACAAAATCAAGTTAAATAAACAAAAAAAGTAGCTTTAAAAAAAAAGGCAAAATAAACAACAGCAGGCAGAAAAAAAACCAAACATACGTCCTCCATCGGGTCACCAAGACAGCCCTCAGCTGCACAACAGGGACAAGACCCCACAAACCAGAATACCCCGATGGAGACGTCAGGACAGCCTCACGCTGTCATCAAGATGAGCAGCTCGTGGTCACAAGTAGCGTGCTCCAATTGCTGCTCAAAACTCCCGACCAACGTCGACTCAAAAACTGCCTGCTGCTGCTGCCACTGCCGCTACTCTCGCTGCCCTACCAGACCCGACTGGCGAAAGAAAAACGGCAGCTCACCGACGAGAACATAAAAAAAAAAAAACTTGAAGGTAAGGAGGCAGCAATCCACAAAAGGGAACGAGCGGGGAACCAGCAGTTCCCGCAAAACCATCACTTAACGTGACACTTAGATTATAAGCATAATCTTTTTTGGTGCACTGAGCTTGGTCTACTTTTTATAAAGGCTTGTTTAAATTTTGTTTATTTCACTGTTTTCATAATTTAAAGTGGTTTTATCTTTTCCTCTTATTTTTCTTAGATATCAGGTTTCTTTTTTATGCTTTGTTTGTTTAAGAAATGGCTTAATTTTACTCTGGAAGTGCTATTGAGGCGCATCAAAACTATTGACCTAAAAATCTATAACAAATCTAATTTACATTTTACAAATTATATGAGGTTAGTGTAAATGAGTCAGTCTTCAGGTGCCTCAAAAGATGGTTTTGATATGCATGTGCTAGATTTGACTGCATCAAATCAGCTTTTGGGAAGGTAGTGTTCCTGGGCCTTCAAGCTTCCAGTGCTCATATGGCCAACAAAATTCCCTTGATAATATTGGACATATCTCTGCAATGAGGTTGGCATGACATCGCCAAAAATGTACACCTTTGAGCAAATGAGTAGAGCATTATGCTAATCTGAAGGTTGATGGCAGGCATACACAACATTTTTATGGATTTTTTTAAGCCAAGTGAATCAGAATGGTCCTTTAATGCAAAGAAGTGCAAAGAGTTTTGGAAGCTGAAATTTTAGGGAACACCTGTAGTACCTTTGGGCACCTGTTTAGACAATAGTATTTTAGTATGTTATTTTAGATTAAGTCATTGCTACACTGTCACAAACTTGCTCCTAGAGGAGTTCACAGGGAGAGTTAAATCCTATGGAAGAGAAGAGAATTTTTTCATAAATTGGTTAGGGAAAAAAGTACAGGCAGGGCTGAAACCCCTTTGAACCTCATGCTACCCGTCAGAAAAAGAAGTTTATGGGAGGGAGTCATATTGTCAGAGAGACCAGAAAGAAAAGGAAAAGCATTTAGAGAAAAGTCCCAGTAGAGAAATGGGAGAGTGAGAAAAGGAAATTTTTCATATTAGGAAAGGGGAATTCTTATGAAACTACTCATGATTTCAAGATTAAGTTGGGGACAGGGGAATGGCAGAATAATTCGTCTTGGATTATAGGGAACTGGAATAGGAAGGTCTAAAGTCAGGAGACTTAATGGAAAGAAAAAGTTGGAAAAACACACAGTGGTTTGAATCCTAACAATCTGCCTAAAGTGGTCAACAGTTTAAAGTGGACTAATTAATTTAAAAATGCATATCAATGCAGCTAACCTAGGAAGTTTTGGCATTTTTCTCAAAATGCATGGAAAATTTGACATAAGGTAAAAAGACTTTCTTTTGATAAGTTTCCCTGCTTTTTCTCCATTCATAATGTGCAGTGATATTATTTTTAGTATCCCTATTTTCTTGCTGATATGTTGCATTATCAACATCATCATCAGTATTCAGTGACCCCTAAGTCAAAGATGGTGAGAATTGGTTGGAAATGTATGGAACCAGGGGAGGCAGTGAGAATTGGCTGGGGATATATGGGACCAGGGACAATTGATCTCCCATCAACTTACTGAACTAAGGCCTGTTAAGTTGACAGTTAATGTAGTATCTTCATCTTCTAACCCTGCTAACTTGAATGTGGCCAGAATTGTTGCAAGTTGGATTGGACTGGGGGGATCTGGGATAAGCAGCAGCTCCTCAAGAAATTCCATTGTCAGCAGGCATTCTACTCACTCATGGAAGCAAGGCATAATAAGTTGCAGGTTAGTTATTGATGGCCCATTCAAGCCATCTGAGTGATTTATAGTGAATTTAATTTGCATACCTTCTTGCAAAATGAGCAGACTCATGAGGATACTTAGACATGACCACAAATTTAGTATGGGTAGCTGGAATCAAAGGATTAAGTGAACATTATTGACAGGAAGTGGGTTGCAGAGGATGGTGTTAAGGTGGTTATGTGTGGGACTTTTTAGGTGGAGGGAGTGTCTTCTCTAGCAAGTTCTTTCTGTATAATTTTTTTCTTAATATGCTAAGAGTTTTCCTTTATTCCCCTTACGTAATCAATTATTTTATAAAGCATACAGTCCAGTTATCTTGAAGTGACATGAATTTCAATAATTCAGTTATAGTCTTCTAGATAAATGAATAATGGAATGGCAGCAGTTTCAAGTGAAGGGGGAACTGGAGAGGTTGAGACGGACAGGGAGGAGGCAGAAGAAACTACAGGTCTGAGGAAAGGTAATTAGGATGGAGGAGTAGTAGTGGTGTTTCGAGATGTTGCCATAGGAGCTGGTGATGTTTAATGACAGTGTTCGTGTGGTTTTTCTTGCTGGTGGGAATTAATCTGTATCAAAGTTTTACTTGTTTTGGGTTCAGACTTCAGTTTTGAAAGTCATTGCCAGCAGTTCTTATCTTGGTGCTGTTATTGGCACTGACAGCCTTATTCCAGGTGTAGCTGGTGTCAGCTGTGCACCAGAGTGCATCTTGTCATCTTAGCAATCCTGTCAAAACTGGTTCTACATCTTTTGAACCTTGCATGGTAAGGGAATTTTGTCATGATTGTTTCTTCTTTTTTGAACTTATCAAGGCAGCTGAGTGTCATGTCAGCAGTTGCAACTACCACAAATTTAGACATCCTGCGCAGTGATTTATGTGATGTTCATATCTGTGGCAACAGGTTTAAAGGTTTATTAGTTAAGTCATATGTGTAATGTATTCCCCCAAAATTGAAGCTATTTGTCAGCCACAGGCTCTGTAAAGGAGCCTAAGCTTTCTCTGTTGGTCTCTTGGCTTCTCCCCCTTATCTCTCAGCATAATGTAAATGAGCTTCATTACGGGGTTTTGAGGGATGGTAAAAGGATGCCCCACTTGTTACAGCTTTTGTAAGTGGTTCCAAGGGATCCAGTAGCAGGAATGGTTGGTCTCTTTCAGAATTTTGATGGCACCTTGGTCTTTGGATCAAGGGTCATGCAGCCAGGGTCACATCAGTCTCTGTGGCATTTAAGATGAACTTGGGTATTAATGCAGTTTTAAATATGGCAATCCAGGTGTTTCTTTCTGCTATTCACATACTATGTTTAAGGGACTTGATACACAATTCCTTGAATTTGTATTCAGTTTGGTTTGTATTAGATGCAAGTCAAGTTGTCTTAATCTAAAAAAAGTGGGGTTGTCAGACCCATCTTCCACTTCATCCTCATCAAGCCATCCTCTGATCCAGGAATGTAGATATCTGGGGTAACTGCAGCCATGCTTATGTTGGCTAGCACCATTTTCCTTCAGTTGTCAAGCTATACGAGTTCACCAAGAAGTACACCCTATAATGTTACCAAGGCTCTGCCAAAGTATTGATCCCATGTTAGCCCCAGGACTTGCCCTCAGCCAATTGGGTTGTGGGTCCAGCACCTCTGTGTTTTAATATTTTCTGAAGGACTGTAATGCATCAAGCCCTTTCTACCGATGCAAGCTATCTTATAGTAATGGGTTTATGTTGGAGCAAAAATGATTTGGTAAAAGTGAATTTTGTTTCATAAATGCTTTTAATTGCATGCATTGCCTCTCCGAATTACCAAATTAAGGAAAGAATTATCAAATTTTCTATTAGATGAGCTCAGGGGCCCTAATGCAACTCAGACAGGTGGAAATAAGGGCGCCTTTGTGGAGTTAGGCTTAATAGTAATGAGTTTGTATGTAAAAAATTCATTGTTTACCATTTTTTCGTTAGTTGTATCCTCATTTTAGAGAAAGATAATATGCTAGGACAGTCTGACCTCTTAAGTCTGGCAACTCCCAAGATCCAGGACGTTTTTGAATCAGCTGCCATTAGTTCTTGAGGGACTATGAGGGTGGCGCCACATGTTTCAGTTTTCGGGTTTTTTTAGGGTTTTGAAAGTGAACCTTGCTCTGTAAACACAAGCACAGTTTATTTCCATTGAAAACATTCTGTGAAACTCAAAAATATACAGTATACAAAAAAGCCGTGATTTGCATATATAATATATCATCTGAGCTCATGTATCGTGATCATTAAAATTTCATTGAAAAACAATTCATCATATACATTGTGTATAGTGCAAGATGTAATGTCAGTAGATTACACTAGGGTAGACATTCTCTGCCTGTCACAGTTTTAGTAGATACCACATAATGCATATTATAGTATATCTTAGTTAGCTTTTAACTAAGAAATAGGCCTAGAAGCAAGAGTTCATTAGATTAAATGCTAATCTTCTTACGTTAAATCAGGCTTACCATCCTTTTGACTTGCCTAAGAATTCATTACTATTTCTTATAATTAACAAGCACTTACTACTGCATGCAAGACACTGGGATAAGCAACAGCAAGTATTACATAAACAGTCTAATCGAGAAACAACTGTCTATGTCAGTTACAGTAACCAACACACGTTAATTGAGGGTTGCGTTACAGTTGTCAACTAGTTAAACATTTATTAGTTTTCAAGTGTGACTTCCATAAATAAAAAAAATTAATCTTTATTCACCCTTCATGCAGGAAAGTGTTATGAAAGTATCTCACTAAATTTAAGGTTGTAGCTGTGGTTGAAGAAACTAATATATGCAGGCCACAAAACATTTACTTCGTGTATAACTAAAGTAAGCTGCATTTTTAAACCCAGCTTTGATAATTTACAAATAAAAAACGACTCTCTGAAATGTGTTTCATTTAGCAACTAATATTAGGCTGTGATGTATGTAAAACACAATCAGCAGATGATTTTAAGAATGTAAACATTATCAGAATACAAATGCTTTTGGAGCAGGCTAGAATTTTCACAAGGAACTAAACCTAATGAATGACAGTTATTATTTATAAGCTTTGTTTGACTCTTGATAACACAGCAATATATATTTGGAATGAGCTAGCAAGACTTTGTTTACATAAGGGTTCCATATAAGAAACTTACCAAGTAATTGCATAGCTATACTTTTCCACTCACGCAGAGCTAAAATTTTAAGTTCGCAGTAGTGATACTACTGTTTTTGTGTAGGTGACTACCCCGCCCACTAATGGGGAACAATTGGAACAACAAAACAGAGGAGCTTACTTCTTTTCTGCCGGCTTTCGACAAAACATTGAATGTTTTTGGTAGCTTTGTTTTGGAGTTTTTCATTGCTTTTTCTCAGGATTTGGTGATGCACTCTTTGTTCTGGTAGCTTTTCATCTGAGTTTAGTTAATTTAGGAGACTCTTGTGTTATTAATAATGTTGGATTCAAGTTCCTCCAGCATTAGATATTGTAGGGAGGGTTGCAAGACCTGCATGACTAAGGTGACCCACAATAGTCATACAATCTCTGCTAAATGTAGAGAACAAGAGAGTTCAAAGGATCTTACTTGTGAGGAATGTAAAGGATGGGGTGAAAAGCAGTGGAAGATTTTGAAATCTCATTTAGAGAAATTGGACAGAGATAGAAAGAGGAAGGCAGTCTCTAGAGCTGAGAGTAGGGCTCATAGTTTGGAACCCCTTACTGTTCATAGTTTAGAACCCCTTATTATTCTTTCTGTTGATGACTATAACATTCCTTTTTCCCTGGCCTTAGCCTTATCCCCCATCCTTAGTCCTCCTATATTTTGCCGTCAATTCCTTTACCCAGCTTCCATGCCTCTGAACCCGATGCCATTGCCAGCCTCAAGAGTAAGTTTGACCACAAAATTGGCCTTGTGGTCAGCACAGTGTCCAAGTTAGGTGAGTCCCTTAAGGTCCCAATGGATCAAGTGCCTGGTGTTGTGCAAGTGCCAATGCCAGTGGAGGAGGTGGCAGTTCATCCTGCCAATTCCCCAAGATGAAGGTCCCTGCCACATTTTCCTGAACCTGGGAGGAGACATACCAGAGCTCCAAAAGCTCCAAAGGAGGTTGGTGGGGTTTGCCCATGGACAGTCGCCCCTCATCCGATTCTGTAGCTTGTGTTTCAGACAGCTGTTGGAAAGGCATCTCTGTCAGTGTTCATCAGTTGGCTTCAAACTCCGATTTCTCCAGCCTCAACAAGAGGCGTTTTTGGCGCTTTCTGGGTGAATCTCATCCTCTTAAGAGACGTCACTCCAGTGAGATTTCTCCCGTTCCAGTACAGTACTTGCCTCTGCCAGCTTGGTGCCAATTGCTAGCAGCTTGGCGCCAACTGTTAAGGGCCCAGCGCCAACCAAGTGCCCATCTTCTTTACCTGCACCCATCTTAGAGGCTCCATCTTTTGCTCATATCAGGCAACAGTTAGCAGATGTTCTGAGCCTGCTGCATAAGACGCCTTCTATACTGAGGCCTTCGTGAGATGTACCATTGTTTCCTGGCTCTTCTGCAGAGGAGGAGTTAGTTCAAGAACAGACTCCCTCAGTGTATGCTTCTCTTTTGTTGTATTTCTAAGCAACTTTACTTTGCATTTCCAGCCAGCCACTCCAGTTTCACCTGCCTCTACCTTTCTTATGAGGAATCAAGTAGATTCCAGCACTCGTCTCCTCAAGATGGTTCTTCCTTCATCGGTGAGGAACTCTTTAAAGAAAGTAGAGGATTGGCTCGCTTTGAAAAGAGAACGGGGGAAAGCTGTTTTTGCTTCTCCTCCAGCAAGGCTAACAGCCAGAAGATATCTGTCCCATACTATGGGAGAAGCTCCATCCTTGGGAGGTGCTGCCTCATCCCAAGGTGACTCCTCGGGACTGATCTACTCAGCTTGTCGGTCCGTCTTCTCGTCAGCTAAGGTTTCCTTTGCCCCCTCGAAGCTGGATCATCTAGTCAAGCATATGTTCAAAGCCCTCATGGATATTTAGTTTCTTTGACTGGACGATTGGAGTCCTCGCCAGGAAGATGTAAGACTACAATGTTTTGGTGACAGACCTGTCAGCAGATTGGCTTGGTGTTTTGTCATTTGCTGATAAAGCCATTCGAGATGGCTCCTCAGAGCTTGCAGCCCTCTTTTCCATTGGAGTATTGAAGAAAAGGGAGTTGTGGTGCTCCTTCACCACGAAGGGAGTGACTTCGGCTCAGAAGTTGGAGTTAATGTTTTCTCCCTTGGACAAGCAATACCTGTTTCTGCAATTGGCTGTGAAGAAGATTGCCACCAATTTTCAGAAAAAATCAACACAGGATCTTTTGGCTCAGTTGTCCAAGCACCCTAAAGAGCCTTTTGCTGTTGCTGTGAAATCTGTCTCTCCTCTTCAACAGCAGCCCTTTCAAGGAGGCAGACAGGGTTTCTCTTCCAAATCCCACTCTATGGTACGATTCACCGTTAGGTCCATCAGGAGGACCTCATCCAGGCCTTCTTCCAAAAAATGACTCATCTATTCTTCGTGCACCTGTAGGAGCCAGACTCCTCTTTTGGAAAAAGTGGAGCACCAGAGGCGGGGAGACTTGGACAATCAAGGTTCTCCAGGAGGGCTACTCTATCCCATTCAAAGAGTACCCTCCTCTCATGTCTTCGCTGATTGCATTGACAGCATACTCTGAGGGCTCCAAGAGGTTTGCAGCTCTGGCGGAGGAAGAGTTATCTCTCCTAAAGAAAAGGGCCGTAGAAGTAGTAGAAGACCACACTGCCTGTTTGTAGTCCCAAGGTCTATTGGGGGGTGGAGGCCTGTCTTCAGTGTTAGTGCTTTGAACTTATGGAAAACAAAGTTCAAAATGGAGACAAACTAGTCACTGCTATCATCCATCCAACCAGGTGACTGGTTGATCACCCTAGATATGCAGGAAGTGTATTTCTATATCCCAGTACATCCGGAGTCCAGGAAATACCTAAGATTCGTCTTCAAGGGCACAGTCTTCCCATTTTGAGCGCTATGTTTCGGCCTCTCCACAGCTCCTCAGGTATTTACGTGAGTTCTAGCATCCCTCGCAAAGTGGCTGTACCTTCTAGGCATCAATGTATACCTGTACCTGGACAGTTGGCTTCTCCGTTCATCGTCACAGGAACAGTACAAGGATCTTCAGAAAACCCTTCTTGCCCAGGAACTAGGGTTACTGATAAACCTGCAAAAATCAGGTGACCCTGACTCAAGAGATTTTCTATTTAGGGATGAGGATTAACTCCGAGTTTTTGGGTTTTTCCATCTCTCAAGAGGATAGAGTCCTGCCTTCAGTCAGTACACTATCTTCTTTCGCTCCCGTTGTGTTCGGCAAATAGGCGGATGAGCCTATTGGGAACTTTCTCATCCAAAAAGTTAAGTATATCTTAGTTTAACCAGACCACTGAGCTGGTTAACAGCTCTCCTAGGGCTGGCCCAAAGGATTAGATTTATTTTACGTGGCTAAGAACCAACTGGTTACCTAGCAACGGGACCTACAGCTTATTGTGGGATCCGAACCACATTATGACGAGAAATGAATTTCTGTCATCAGAAATAAATTCCTCTAATTCTTCATTGGCTGCTGGGAGAGTTGAACACTGGGCCAACAGCGTGCTAGCCAAAAGCTCTACCCACCCCTCCAACGAAGAAGCACTTTCTCATCCATCAACCCATTTGTGAAGTTAGGGAGACTACACATGAGACCTCTTCAGTTCTACCTGAGGGCAAACTGGAACAGAAGGAAGCAACCAGACTCAGTGACATTCCCCATAACTTTGCCTGTGGTGGTGGACATCCGAAGGCAGACTTTTGGAGGGAGAGTCCTTACACCTTGCGAACCCTGACCACTTCTTCTATGCAGATGCCTCGGACCGAGGGTGGGGAGCCCTTCTTGGCAACTTAGAAGCTTTCGGTACATGGTCTCCGGAACAGAGGAGTCTGCACATAAATGTCAAAGAGCTGATACCATTCATTTGGGCTTAATGTACTGTGTAAAAGCAGTCACAGACAAGACCATGGTGGTTTATTCCGACAACACTATGGCTCTCTCCTACATAAAGCAAGGCGGAACCCACTCCTTCTCCCTTTGCTAGGCAGTGAAGGAGCTGCTCATGTGGGCAGATCAGAATCAGGTCAAGATTATCTACCAGGTTCATCCAAGGGAAGATGAACGTGTTAGCAGACAATCTAAGTCAGAGACAGGTCCTTCTGACAGAGTGGACCCTGAACTCTGCAGTCTGCGACAGTTGTGGGGCAGGCTGACTGTGGACTTGTTCACCAAATCAAAGAACCACCATCTTCCTCTTTTGTTCGCCAGTTCCAGATCCTTAGGCATGGGCGACAGACGCCATGTTGATAAACTGGTTGAACTTGGACCTCTATGCCTTCCCTCCATTCAACATGGGGAGAGATGTCCTCAACAAGTTCCTATCCCATCACAGCGTGACAATGACCCTGATAGCTCCATTTTGGCCTCTCAAGGAATGGTTCCTGGACCTTCTAAAATTTCTTGTCGATTTTCCCAGGCTGCTCCTGCAAAATCCATGTTTACTCAAACAGCCCCACCTTTGGAAGTTCCATCAAGGACTATCTGCTTTAGCTATGACAAGTTTCAGACTCTCTGGAGACTTGTCAGAGTGAAGGGATTGTCAAGGCAAGCTGTGGAAGCTGTTCGGGATGTAGATGTCAGTCTTCCAGTTGAGTCTGCCAGTCAAAGTGGGCTATCTTTCATAGGTGGTGCAGCAGCCATAACATCTTGTCTGCTAAAACCACTATAGCCCAGATAGCGGACTTCCTTCTTTTCCTGAGGACCACGAAGGGGCTCTCTTCATCCACCATCAAAGACTGCATAGCGATGTTGGGGTCTGTTTTTAAGCAAGTGTGGAATAGACTTGGCCTCAAACCAAGACCTTAGCGACCTTATCAAGTCTTTCGAGACTTCCAAGCAGGTAAGAGCTAACTCCGTATCGTGGAACTTAGATGTAGTTCTAAGTGGTTAACGGGACCTGCTTTTGAGCCTCTCCGTTCCACGCCCCTTAAGAACCTAACGAAACAAACTCTCTTCCTTGTAGCCTTGGCCATGCAAAACAAGTAAATGAATTTCAGGCTATTGGCAAGCATATTGATTTCACTTAAGAAGATGCATTTTGTGCCTTTATGCTAGGCTTCCTGGCCAAGAATGAGACACCAACTAACCCCTGGCCGTGCTCTTTCTCCATTAAAAACCTAATGGACATTCTCAGACCAGAAGAGGAGGGAAGGGTCCTCTGCCCGGTTAGGGCGCTTAGGTATTACATAGACAGAACCAAGAGGATCAGAGGCCCTGCCAACAACCCCTGGTGCTCCGTGAAAAATCCCTTGCAACCTCTGTCTGATGATACGTTGTCATTTTTTCTCAGGAGCTTTATTACGGAGGCGCACTCACAAATCCAAGAGGACGTCCTGCCTACCTTTAAGGTGAGAGCACATGAGAACAGGGCTGTCACCACTTCGTATGCTTTCAGGCATAATATGTCGCTTTTAGCTATCCTCCAGTTGACTTACTGGAAGTGTAACTCCATTTTTGTTACCCATTATTTGAAGGAAATAGCAATGGTCTTTGAAAATTGCAGTACATTAGGTCCGTTATCGTTGGCTGGCATGGTTTTGGAGGAAGAAGCATAAGAAGCATTCCTTCCTATCTGCAACTTCTTCGCCTTGAAATGAGGGTGTTGAGTTCTTTTTTGGGGAGCCTGGGGGTTACTGTTACCTGGAGGGCCCACCAGTCCTTAGTTGTGGTATGATGGCTTTCAGATATTTCTGTTTTGGTATAGGTGACAGCATTGTCTTGTCTTTTTATCTTTTGGTACTGCACCTAGAGCAAGGGTAGTTCTTTCTCATATGCTTTGCTGGTATTTGGAAGACTCCTTTACTCCAAAGCCCCAGCTTAAAAGTAGAGACTTCCCATGGCAATTCCGCTAACTCACTACAGGTCAAGATGTGCAATGACCATATGCAGTAATCACCTGCAGAATCTCTCTTACCAGGTAAGGAAACAAGAATTTTATTAATGGTAACAGATTTTATGTTTCAAATTCATCTTCATAAGTGTCTGTTTTTGGAATAGACTATGTCCATGTGTCCCACCTCCTGTCGGTGTGGGATTCAGCCATGTAATTACTTGGTAAGTTACTTATATGAAAATGGTGTTTTCATGATAAAATTAACCCTTAAACGCCAAGCCTCCATTTACGAAAGTGTCTGCCGTATGCCGGCGGCATTTGGGAGTTAGCGCCGAAGCGGAAAAAATTTTTTTCAAAAAATCATAGCACGCTTAGTTTTTAAGATTAAGAGTTCATTTTTGGCTCCTTCTTATGACATTGCCTGAAGTTTAGTATGCAACCATCAGAAATGAAAAAAATATCATTATCATATATAAATATTGAAATATATGACAGTGCAAAAAAAATTCATATATAATTGTATACAAATCACGCTGTGAGCAAAACGGTTAGAGCTAACAAGTTATTTTTGTTTTCTTTGTATTGTACACTAAATTGCGATGATTTTGGTATGTAACAAATTGTAAAATGATCAAAGCAACACAGAGAAAATAATATCACAAAATGATGCATGAATTCGTAACATGCGGATGTAAAAAAAGTTTTTTTCGAAAATTCACCGTAAAACGAAATATTGTGCTAGAGACTTCCCGTTTGTTGCAAAATGAAGGTAATTGATTGGATATTACTAGGCTGTAAGTGTTTTAGCTTACAATTGCAGTTTTCGACCATTTCGGTCGAGCTAAAGTTGACCGAAGGTCGAATTTTTTCTATTTATCGTGATTTATATGAAAATATTTCAAAACTAATAAAAGCTACAACCATGAGTTATATTCTGCATAATATTGCACACATTTTTATATATAACACTTTATGTAACGCCTAATATAAAATGGTGCGAAAATTACGACAAGGTGACTAAAGAAATTCTGAGATTTTCGGCACAGTTACCGCGCTTGGAGGTAAGAAAAATTTTTTTTTCAAAAATTCACCATAAATCGAAATATTGTGCTAGAGATTTCCAATTTGTTGCAAAATGAAGGTAAATGATTAAATATTACTAGAATGTAAGAGTTTTAGCTTACACCTGCGTTTTTCGACAATTTCGGTTGAGTCAGAGTTGACCGAAGGTTGAAATTTTGGCACTTATCGTGATTTATATGAAAATATTTCAAAACTGATAGAAGCTACAACCATGAGTTATTTTTTGTTGTATTCTACATGAAATTGCACACATTTTCATATATAAAACTTTATGTAACGACTAATATAAAACGGTGCAAACATTATGACAAAGTGACGAAAGAATTTCCAAGATGTTCGGCAGAGTTACCGCGCGTGGACGTAAGGAAAGTTTTTTTTAAAAATTCACCATAAATCGAAATATTGTGCTAGAGACTTCCAGTTTGTTGCAAAATGAAGGTAAATGATTGAATATTACTAGAATGTAAGAGTTTTAGCTTATAATTGCGTTTTTCGACCATTTCGGTCGAGTCAAAGTTGACCGAAGGTTGAAATTTTGGCACTTACCGTGATTTATATGAAAATATTTCAAAACTGATAGAAGCTACAACCATGAGTTATCTTTTATTGTATTCTACATGAAATTGCGCACATTTTCATATATAAAACTTTATGTAACGACTAACATAAAACGGTGCAGGCATTATGACAAAGTGACGAAAGAATTTCTGAGATGTTCGGCCGAGTTACCGCGCACGGATGTAAGGAGAGTTTTTTCAAAAATTCACCATAAATCAAAATATTGTGCTAGAGACTCCCAATTTGTTGCAAAATGAAAGTAAATGATTGAATATTACTAGAATGTAAGAGTTTTAGCTTACCATTGTGTTTTTCGACCATTTCGGTCGAGTCAAAGTTGACCAAAGGTTGAAATTTTGGCACTTATCGTGATTTATATGAAAATATTTCCAAACTGATAAAAGCTACAACCATGGGTTGTTTTTTGTTGTATTTTACATGAAATTGCACACATTTTCATATATAAAACTTTATGTAACAGCTAATATAAAACGGTGCAAAAATTACGACAAAATGACGAAATAATTTCTGAAATTTTCGGCCGGGTTACCGCGCTAACGTAAGGAAAAAGTTTTTTTAAAAAATTCACCATAAATTAAAATATTGTGCTAGAGACTTCCAATTTGTTGCAAAATGAAGGTAAATGATTGAATATTACTAGAATGTAAGAGTTTTAGCTTACAATTGCGTTTTTCAACCATTTCGGTCGAGTCAAAGTTGACCGATGGTTGAAATTTTTTGAAGTCGACGTACGGTACATCAAGGGTTAAGTTTCATATAAACGTACATACTTCCAAAGTAATTACAGATCAGAGCCCTCCCTCCTCGCCACTCATGAACATTAAGCATAAAAGAAGTGAGCTTCTCTGTTTTGTTGTTCCTATTGTTCCCAGATAGTGGGTGGGGTAGTCATCTACACAAAAACAATAGTATCACTACCACGAACTTCAAATTTTAGCTGCATCGTGAGCGGAAAACTATAGCTATGTAACTACTAGGTAAGTATATATGAAACTTAATTTTATATAAAAATACAACTTTTTTATGGGTGATTTCTGTCATTCGGGATTTTCTGTGGTCTGGAAGTGGCCTGGTCCCAAGGGAGCCAGTTTAAAGAGGTTGGACTGTAATGTAAAAATATGAAATTACATTATTCATAAAGCACTTGGTAGTATGCAGTACTTTTTATGATTTACTAAAGTACGTATCATACTTTGTAAAATGTACCCACTATTATCAAAATTTTGAATCCTGTTGATGTCATCAATATATAAATTTCAGATGCAAGTTTGGGAACAGTAGAAAATGGCAAAATAGAAATAAATTCGTTATTTCAAAAATGTTTAGAAATATGAATAGCTGCTTCATGCAGCATGAAAATTGTACTTGTGATATAAAGTACTGGAAGCTGTTATTGTACAGTAGTAGGTAGAGAATTCAGTTCTTTGCTATTAAAGAAATTCTCACGTAGGTGACAATCTTGTCTCAGGGTTGATGATCCTATCCTGTTTTGCAATAGAGTTATTATATGATAAGGACAGCTAGGCTGTAGGAAGGAACAACTAAATACAGTAATTGAAGAGAATAAAGATGGTAGTACCTTTAATTAATTTTTGTCGCAAAAAAGGAAGCAAAAGCAGAAGTACCACAAAATGAGTGCTAGATTCCAAAAATGGGTGTTTAAAGCTGATGAATTATAGAGATTACCCAAGACTGACAAAAAAACTAAGTTAAAAATATGCCTAACCTGTTGATAATGGATTTAGCCATTTAAGTTATGTGATCTATCCATAATGTGTGCTAGATTGGAAGTCTGTTAGGAAAACTTGTTTTTCAGTGCTGTAATGATATGACAAAGTCAGTATTTTGGTTTCTTAGAGGATCCTAATCTTTGTGTGTCAATAACCTGAACATTGTGAAATTTTTGTGTTAGGTATACTGCATTAACATACCATAGAGTCATATTGTAAAGAATATTAAGGTATTTTATGTCTTATATATGTACAGTATATGTTTTCAGATCTTATTAGTTGTTACTAATGCAGCTGATAATTGTTTATATGCAGACAGAATAATTATAGTGGACTCTAATCCCAGCTAACAAACAGTCAGACCTGCATTGTGCCTTTTAAGGCTGACAACAAAATTAATGATTTCCTATTTCTGGTGATTGCACTTAAACAGTTAATTAACCATGTGCTGAGTGTGTACTGTGTATTTACATTTGAGTTTTATCCATTTTATTGTTTGTTCTTTGCATCAGCTGTTACTTGATGAAGAAAGAGTGCGATCAATTGGGGTCAGCAATTTCTTGGAGCCACATCTTGAAGTGATTCTGAGCGAGTGTTCTGTTGTTCCACATGTAAATCAGTGTGAATTCCATCCCTATAATAATCCAAAAAGGCTGCGAGCATATTGCAAAGAAAGAAATATACAATTTGAGGTAAGCTGAGATTTTTTCCTTTTATTCCTTTATATGATATTATCACTGTGAAATATATTTTAGGGACTGAAATCACTTACTTGGCAAGTATGTTGGTATAGTTCAAAAATAATTTGTAATTTTTGCAAAAGTTTTGTACTTGTAGATGATTTCTACAAGTATTAAAAAGTGGCACAATTTTCAGTCAGTTTTTAAATTTCAAGTGCGAATAGGGTTAAGGGGTTAGAAAAATTAATTTTAATTAATGCATTGGTATTCTGTTTGTTTTGAAGTTTTGCAAGGTTAATGAAGACCCATAGATCAAGTTTACAAGTACAGTAACTAAAAGGATATATTCAAGTCTTATAATCTTAAAATTACTTGTACATTAATTAACCTTGATTCTCCACGGCCTATGAGATGGTACCCAAACAGTTTGCGTATGGACAGTTTGCTTATGGACTATGTGCTTACTGGTCAGTTTGCATACAGACAGTTTGCCTACTGGACATTATGCCTACAGATAGTTTGCTTACTAGCGAACAACTGGTTCATAAACTACTGAGGGTATTTTTGTGTGCCCCTACAGCTAGTAAAGAAATGGTATACAATATTTACCTTATTTTTGACAAGTGTCTATTAAAATGGAAAAAAAATTTAAAAAATATATATTTATTTATATACAGGTATACACTCCTTTATCCAAAAAAGTTGGTTGAATTTCCGGAGTTCGATTCCGCATTCTGGCTGATGAAGAGTTAGGGATAGCCGGAGATGTGTTGCTAAGTTTGTTCTGAGCCACGTAAAATAAGTTTAGGAGAGCTGTTAATTCAGTGGTTTGCTATACTTACTTATTTATCCAAAATGAGACGGTTTTGGAATTTTTCAGTTAGTTCATGAGACTTACCTGTCAGATATATATATAGCTGTATTCTCCGAAGACCGACAGAATTTCAAAAAACTTACGACACACAGTGGGGCCAGGTGGTTAGTACCCATTCCCGCTGCTGGGAGGCGGGTATCAGGAACCATTCCCATTTTCTATTCAGATTTTCTCTGTCGCTGGTACTGTCAACACCCGTTGTCAATACCTTCGTCGTTGGATTTCGAAAACTTTTCGCCACTTGAGTATTCTGATTGTCTTTTGGTTTTTTGACTTTGGATTTGTGGATAGGCATACGCTATTGTGGACCGTTTTTGATTTTGGCTTTGACTTTTCTTTGGTTACGATGTCTGGATCTAGTTCTGCTAGTTTCAGGGTATGTGGTGTGAAAGAGTGTAAGGTGAGGCTACCTCGAAAGCGGTAGATCCTCACACAGTATGCATGAGGTGTAGAGGGCATGCTTGTTTGATTGATGATCGCTGTAAGGAGTGTGAGACTTTGCCTGATGCCGATTGGAAGATTTATGATTCATATGTGCGCAAGTTAGAGCGTGACAGGATCAGGAGGTCTTCCTCCAGAAGTGTGTCGGCTGGTAGGAGTCAGGGTAATATTTTGTCACCTTTTAACCCTTCTGTAGACTTTGTTTCACCTAACCCTGTAGTGTTGCCTTCAGGCCCTGAGGTTGTTTCTGCGGAAGGTAATGCCCTGACGGAGATTTTGAACTCCATCCGTATCTTGGAGTCGAAAGTGCTTGCCATCGAAAGTGTAGTGAAGTGCAGTGATCCCCCTAGTGTTGTGGAGGGGGCGTCAGATCGGCCCTATAATGCCTCTAGGCCTGGACCTCTGTCAGACTCCCAGGACTCAGGGAGTGGGCAAGTCGAAAGCCGCAAGAGGGTTACGGGGCCCCCCACCGATCTGGCGTCCCTTCGGCAGGACCTGTTGACGATTCCCAGGCTGCCAAGGATCGTGCTCGCGCACGCATCCTTAAGGATTGCTTCTTGTCCTCCGAGGCGCCCTCCCCGCGCAAGGGGTCGAGCTCTCGGAGGGACTCTCGCGCTTGGAAGAGAGGCTTCGGAGAGGAGGACGCTTCACGTCCTCTTTCTCGGGGTGCGTTTGCTTCTTCACCTGAATGGTTCGGCGAGTTCCCGCCGCAGAAGAGGACCAGGACATCTTACGAGGAGAACGCTTTTGAGCGCCCCAGTCGCTCCAGGGAAAGAGCTGTCGTCGCCCCTGGGAGAAGGAAGAGGGCGTCCCCTCGCCCCTCGTCTTCTCACAGGAGCAGCCCTTCTCCTGAGAGGGAGTCTTCTCCTTCTAAACGAATTCTGCTTGATATTCAGCGGCAGTTGGCTTCGCTCCTTGCTGAGAGGGAGTCTGAGCAGCATCGACGCCGTAAGGACTTGAGGCTGCCTGTCAAGAGGTCTAAGAAGTCATCCCCTCCTGCTCCTCGTTCGTCTTCTTCGCCGGCGAGTTCACCCAGCCGCCCTCATTGTTCGTTGGATCGCCGTCGTGACGCTCTGCATCGACTTGACGTTCCTCAAGCTGCTGGACTTGACGCTTCCCATGCTCGTCAGGACGCCCCTCTCGCAGCTCGGCTGGACGCGTGGCAGGACGTTCGGCACGACGCTCGACTGGACGCTCGACTGGACGCTCGGCAGCACGCTCGTCAGGACGCTCAACAGGACGCTCGGCAAGACGCTCGGCAGCACTCTCGGCAGGACGCTCGACAGGACGCTCGGCAGGGACGCTCCTTTCTCAGATTTGCGGGACGCTTCAGAGCTTTCTGCAATAGATTCGCTGAAGCAGAGGTCCCATTTGTGGATTGGACCACAAGGCCTTAGACTTCCCCAGGTTCCGGAAGTCTCTCCTGTTGCTCCCGTCGAAGAGGGAGAGGTGTCAGGTGAGTCGGAGTCTGCAGAGCAGGAGCAGCCTCCTAAGTCGTCTTCTTCGGACTACCAGGTTTTGACCAACCTGCTAAGGGACTTGTTTGCAGATAAGTTTCAGCCTTCTGCCCCTCTCTCTCCTCCTTCGCAGTTAGCCTCTTCGAAGGTGAGGAGATTGCCGGGATTCCTTCAGATGAAGACGTCGCTTGCTACCAAGAGAGCGTTTAAGAAGATCAACACTTGGATGGACGATCGGAAGACCCAAGGCAAGACTTCCTTTGCCCTGCCTCCATCTAAGTTGAGCGGAAAGGCGGGAATGTGGTATGAGACAGGAGAGGAAGTCGGTTCCAGAGTTTCTTCCTCTTCCCAAGGAGACTTCGCTAGTTTGGTCGATGCTCCAAGGAGGTCCCTCCTTTCTTCCGCGAAGGTGGCTTGGACTCTTTCAGAAACAGACCATCACCTCAAAGGGCTTTTCTGCACGATGGAAGTTTTTAAATTTTTGGATTGGTGCTTTGGGGCCTTGGACTTGAAGACTTGAAGTCCTGACTCGATCAGTCTGGGGGAGCTGTCCAGCGTGTTGGCGTGCATGGACAAGGCCGTCAGGGATGGCGTGGATGAACTGGCTGCTCATTTCTGTACGGGCCTCTTGAAGAAGAGGGCCTTGTATTGTAACTACATGGCAAAGTCAGTTTCTCCTTTGCAGAGGGCAGAATTGCGTTTCGCCCCCTCTATCAAGCCATCTCTTCCCCCAGTCCTTGATCAAGGATCTCGCCGCCAGCCTTAAGGAGAAGGCTACTCAAGACCTCCTAGCCCAGTCTTCCAGACGTCCAGATGTCCCGTCCACTTCCTCTCAGGGACAAGCTTCTAAGAGGCAGAAGCCCTTTCGTGGTAGAGCTTCCTCCTCAAGGTCATTTCCTCGAGGAAGAGGGCTTTCCAGAGGCGGAGCCCCTTCTAAACCTAGGGGCAAGAAATGATGCACCGGACCTCCAGACACCAGTAGGAGCCAGGCTTCTTTCGTTTGTGAAGGCCTGGAGAGCAAGAGGGACGGACTCCTGGTCCCTCAAAGTCATCGAGAAAGGCTACAAGATCCCGTTCTCGAGTTTCCACCGCTGTGCTCAACGCCCAGGATCTGTCGCCCTCCTACCATCAAGAGAAGCAACAGATCCTTTTCGATCTGCTCGACCAGATGCTCGAGAAGAGAGCCATAGAGCACGTCCTGGAGTTGGATTCCCCAGGATTCTACAATTGGCTCTTCCTGGTACCGAAGCAGTCGGGAGGGTGGAGACCAGTCCTAGACGTCAGCAGACTGAACCGTTTTGTGGTGAAAGAGAAGTTCAGGATGGAGACGTCTCAGTCAGTATTAGGAGCTTTAAGACCAGGCGATTGGATGGTTTCGCTGGACCTCCAGGACACCTACTTTCACGTCCCCATTCATCATCAGTCAAGGAAGTACTTGAGGTTTGTCCTGGGGGGACAAGTTTACCAATCCAGAGCTCTTTGCTTCGGGCTAAGTACAGCACCGATGGTCTTCACGGTGCTGATGAGGAACGTGGCGCAATGGCTTCACCTAGCGGGCATAAGGATCTCGCTTTATTTGGACGATTGGCTCATTCGAGCATCGTCAGAGGAGAGGTGTCTGGAGGACCTGCATACGACTTTGGAGTTGACGAAGTCCCTGGGACTTCTGGTGAATTTCGAAAAGTCACATCTGATCCCTACTCAGTCCATCGTTTATCTGGGGATTTGGATGGATTCACTGGCTTTTCAAGCTTTTCTGTCCCAGGAACGACAGCAGCACTGCTTAGACAAAGTTTCAGCCTTCCTTGGGAAAGAAACATACTCGGTGAGGGAATGGATGAGTCTGCTGGGGACCATTTCATCGCTGGAGAAGTTTGTTTCCCTGGGGAGACTGCATCTCAGACCGCTCCAGTTTTTCCTTGCGGAGAACTGGGAAGACAAGGAGGACCTAGAGGAGACTCTGAAGATCTCTCTGTCTGCCAAGGACCACCTAAGGTGGTGGCTCGATCCCACGAAGTTGGCAGAAGGGGTTTCTCTCCATCTTCAGAACCCCGACCTAGTGTTGTTTTCCGACGCGTCCACGTCGGGATGGGGAGCAACACTAGAGGGGGAGGAAGTGTCAGGCACCTGGAGAGGGGAACAGGTGTCCTGGCACATCAATCTAAAAGAATTGGGAGCGATTCAGTTGGCCCTCCAATTCTTCGAGGATCAGGTTTCAGGCCGAGTGGTACAGATCAACTCAGACAACACCACAGCCCTGGCGTACCTCAAGAAACAGGGAGGTACTCACTCTCGGTCCCTGTTCATGCTTGCAAGAGAGATCCTGCTGTGGGCCCATGCTCGGCAGATTACGCTACTCACAAGATTCGTGGCAGGAGTCGAGAACGTACGCGCGGATCTTCTCAGTCGGCAGTGACAACTTCTTCCGACCGAGTGGACCCTGCACGAAGAGGTATGTCAGGAGCTGTGGAGGCTTTGGGGACGTCCCTTGGTAGACCTGTTCGCGACGTCGAGGACGAAAAGGCTGCCTCTGTACTGCTCTCCCGTGCTCGACCCAGGAGCAGTAGCAGTAGATGCCCTCCTCTGGGACTGGAAGGATCTGGACCTTTATGCCTTTCCCCCCTTCAAGATCTTGGGGGAAGTCATCAGGAAGTTTGCGGCTTCAGAAGGGTCAAGGATGACGTTAATCGCCCCCTTTTGGCCGTCGACAGAGTGGTTCACAGAGGTCAGGTCATTCCTGGTGGACTTCCCAAGGACGCTTCCCATGAGAGTCGATCTTCTCAGACAGCCCCACTTCGAGAGGTACCACAAAAACCTCCCGCTCTGAGTCTGACTGCATTCAGACTATCATCGAAAAGTTGGCCAGAACGAGGGTTTTTCAAGACCAGTGGCAAGGGCTATTGCCAGCGCCAGGAGAGCCTCCTCCAATGCGGTGTACCAATCGAAGTGGGCCAACTTCAGGAGATGGTGTAAGATCAAGGGGATTTCCTCAACCACGACCTCTGTGTCCCAGATAGCCGACTTCCTTTTTTATTTAAGGAAGGAACAAAAGCTGGCAGTACCTACCATCAAAGGTTATAGAAGTATGCTGTCAGCGGTCTTTTAGGCATAGAGGTCTCGATTTAACCGACAACAAAGGACCTTCACGATCTTTTAAGGTCTTTCGAAACCACTAAGGTGGCTCAGCCAAGGCTGCCTTCCTGGAATTTGGACGTAGTTCTAAAATTCCTTATGTCCAGTCGGTTCGAGCCTCTACATTCTGCAACCTTGAAAGATGTGACTAGAAAAACTGTTTTCCTAACTGCTCTGGCGACGGCAAAGAGAGTTAGTGAAGTTCAAGCCATCAGTAAGCATATAGGTTTTAGAGGCCATAATGCAGTATGTTCTCTAAGCCCTTTGTTTCTAGCTAAGAACGAGAACCCATCTACCCCTTGGCCCAGGACCTTCGAGATTAAGGGTATGACGGAAATTCTTGGACAAGAACCAGAGAGAGTCCTGTGTCCTGTCAGGGCTCTCAAATTTTATTTGCAAAGAACTAAGGAATGTCGAGGTCCTTCGGACAATCTGTGGTGCTCTGTCAAAAGGCCAGATTTGCCTTTGTCTAAGAATGCACTGGCATTCTTTTTAAGAAGCACCATTTTAGACGCGCATTCTGACGGTCAAGACAGTGACTTGAGTCTATGGAAAGTCAAGGCTCACGAAGTGAGAGCCATTGCTACCTCAGTGGCTTTCCAGAGGAATATGTCTCTCAGTGACATTCTGGGGGCCACCTTTTGGCGAAGCAATTCGGTGTTCGCTTCGCACTACCTAACTGATGTGAGGACGACTTACAAGAATTGCTGTGTGCTAGGGCCTTACGTTTCCGCAGATGCTATTTTGGGGGCAGAGAGCGACACTCATCCTATCCTGTAGAAAATGGTTAGGAAGTGTTTTTTATGGTTGTTGGGTCGGCCACCGGGGGTGGACGTCCCAGTCCTTAGCTTATGTTATGGCATCATGACGTAGCTAGGCTTGGTCAGGTGGTTGGTTATGATTCGTTTGCCCTCATAGTATGGTCATATGGTCTAGTCACATTGTGGTCTCGCCCCCGTTGACAGATCATCTAGAACTCACCAGCTATATAGGTCACTACCTTGCTGGAGACTCTAGTAAAGCAGAAGCAGGCTTGGGTGACAGTAATCATGAAGTCAGCTATGCTAACAGGTAAGGAACCAAGGCGTCAATTGCCTACATATATTTGTTTCCTAAATCCTATTCTGTCTCTTCCCACCTCCAATGGTGGGATTCAATATATATATATATATCTGACAGGTAAGTCTCATGAACAAAATGATATTTTAATGATAAAATAAAGTTTGTTCATACTTACCTGGCAGATATATATAATCATAGTGCCCACCCACCTTCCCTCAGGAGACAGTGGCACTAGAAAATCTGAATAGAAAATGGGAATGGTTCCTGATACCTGCCTCCCAGCGGCGGGAATGGGTACTAACCACCTGGCCCCACTGCGTGTGTTGTAAGTTTTTTGAAATTCTGTCGGTCTTCGGAGAATACAGCTATATATATATCTGCCAGGTAAGTATGAACAAACTTTATTTTATCATTAAAATATCATATTTCGGAACCGTGGGGTCAGGGGCATAACCAAACATCACTTCTGCAGCAAAATCATATTTTTTTTTTTTTGTTTTTCATTATACAGTAGTTATTTATTCATTATAGTTTTTCATTTGTAGTAATATAATGTTAAATGAATATGAGATAATTAAGGTTATCAATACAGGCAGTCCCCAGTTAACGGCGGGCTCGGTTAACAGTGATCCAGTTTTACGACGCTTGTCTAGCGACGAAAATCGGCAATTTTCAACACCGAAAATGACTGATTTCTGCTTATCGACGCCGATACATACCTAACAGAGGTGCTGATAACTGAAAATCGGCACTTTTTGGCGCCGATAAACCCCAAAAATTGCTGAAAAAATGCAGAAGGTTGCCAATTTTCGGTTATCAGCGATTTTTGGTTATCATCACACCCTCAGAATGGAAGCCCCGCCAATAACCAGGGACTGCCTGTAATAAGATAGTGGGATAATTAAGACCATATACTCACTAACACATTTTATTGTCAACAAAAACATTCCATAAAACACAAAAATATACATAGTCAAAATAATTGTAATTTAACTTGTGAATTTTAACAATAAGTAAGACTATAAAATATATTTCATCATATTGATCTTGGAGAGGGTTGTTCTTTATTTTCACTAACTTGTTATCAGATTGCAGTTTTATATTTGAGGATGGTCCGGGAACAGGATTCGCAAGTGATGACGCATCACTATGACAGACTGTGTGGGATTTTTCATACCACTATATTAAAATTAAAATTATTGTTAAATTCTTGTTTTCATGAAGAATTATACAAAGCAAATTATTGAGTAATTTTTGCCATCAGTAGTCAAATAATCGTAATCAGTAGTCAAATAATTGTGATCATGGCACCGTTCAAACTTAGAGCTGTACACAATTTGGGATCAAAATAAATAGAACAGAAGTAGAGGGCTGTCATTGGCTAACAGCTCTCCTGGGCAACCAGCCAGCTAATCGGGTTTTAGTTGTATTCTGTCTGGGAAAGGTGACGAATGTGATGTAAGTGCTTGTGTTTTAAATACAGTACAGTACGTAGTTTTTAATAGCGTATGTATTTTACTTATTACAAGCAGTCCCTGGTTATTGGCAGGGGTTCCGTCCTGATGGCGTGACGATAAGTGAAAATTGCTGATAACTGAAAATCAGTGCTTATCGGTGCTGATAACTGGGGATCAGCACCTTTGTTAGGTATGTATTGGCACCAGTACCTGATTATCGGCGCTGATAAGCAGAAATCAGCAATTTCCAGCGTCAAAAATCACAGATTTTCGTCACTAGACAAGCTCGGTAAAACCAGATCGCCAATAACTGAACCCGCTGACAATTGGGGACTGCCTGTGCATGAAGATTACTGTAGAATGAATTCCTTCTCATTACTTTGATGCAAAGTTGTTAGTTCAGTGATTCTTCAGCAACAAAAATTTTTTTTTTGTGTTTTTTTGCTTCAGAAGATATTTACTAATGCTGCATTGACATACCTTCAAAACAAAATTCATCTCTTTATTCTCTCGGGGAATGCTAATCCATTACTGTTTACCTGCTGGTCTCACCCTTTATAGTCCACATGACTGACAACAACAATATTTATGTTTTTTTTTTTTTTTTTTTGTCTTTCAAAGATGTATTACCTGAACAACACATTTTTTAAAACATTATGAACACACACACACACACTCTGTGTGCATACGTGCTATACCTGTTGGTGAAAGAGACTCAAATTAGCAGTATCTTTCCCTGAAAGAGAGAGAGAAAGTTCATCTCTTTAATCTCTTGAGGAATGTTAATCCATTTTTGTTTCCTGCTGGTCACACCCTTTATAGTCCACATGGCAGACAACAACAAAATTTATGTTTGTTTTTTGTCCTCCAAAGATGTATTACCTGTACTATAAATATTTGTAAATATATACTTAAATAAATATATTTTATATTTTTCTTCCATTTGACAGACTTATCAAAAATAAGGTAAATATACCACTTCTTTACTAGCTGGATATATAAAGGGAGTGTCCTATCATCATAGGGCAACTCCTCTTTTGAGTAGCTTACTGAACTTATGTCATTATAGGGATCTCATAGGACGTCTCTGTTGATGATGTACACTCCATTAACATCACTAGGACATCTCCTCTGTCAATGGTGCGAATTCCGTTGACAGTGCACAAGTTGACAGTAGAGTACTTACTACGTATCTGCATAGGTCATCTTATCATGGGACATCCCTTGAGGTTATCCTATCATCTCTGTATACAGTGCTGATGAATGGGATTCAGTAGCATGCTCAATCAGACACATTCCTGGTTGAGGGATGTATGTCAGACAAGTTCCTCAATGGAGTCTATGTCCATGTACAGGTACAGGAGTTCGACTTCTTTGGCAATATGAAGTGATTGAGCGTGCATACTTTACCTTATCAGGAACCTTATCAGGAACCTATAAATAATAAGTTGAAACAGATAAAATCCAGCGTTGGAAAATGAAGTTTATCATGTCAGAGAGAGACAAACACAAGTAATTCTGTTGCGTCTGCTGAAATAGGCCATACTCATTTTGACACATGGACACTTGATGAACAGTCCATGTGGCCCTCCTCCCGAATGCCCAGAATGCAGTGTTGATAACAGTCAAACATGTGCTGTTCAATTGTCCAAAATATAATCAACAACGAGTATCAACCTTTGGAAATAAATCAGTGGGGGAAATTTTATCAGAATCTTATACATTTTCAGTCATCCCAATTTTATCTTTCATTAAGAAGTGTAACTTGATAGATAAAATATAAATCCAAGTAAATAATGAAAATATTCCTGTAGGACATTTAAGGAAAAAAAAAAATTGTAATTCTGAATTTTAATTTTTGACTTTTATGAAATTTTATTTTATTCTTTTTAATCTTGAATTTTTTTTGTATGCATGGAAACGAGCAAATGTATTTATTGTATACATGCGTTTCAGAGTAAAGCATATTTGTTATACAGTTTTTTTCTTTTAAACTTCATTTTCATTTGTTCATCATCATGCGAATGACCTGTTTGGTCCCAGTTCTAGGCCTATGGCCTAGACCTGGCATTTCATCCTAATCCTTCGGGCCAGCCCTATAAGGGTGATTAGTCAGCTCAGTGGTCTGGTTAAACTATTTTAATAATAATAAAAAGTTCCTACTGCCAGATTGGTTTTAATTACCAATAACAGTATACAAGAGCACTCGTCTTTAGAGGACTGAACTCCTTAGTATTCAAGAAGAACTTTTATGTTCGTGGAGTTTTGAACAATGGTTCTTAGCTGTGCTAAACCACTTCCACTTCCGTGTTGATGAGATCTTACTGATAAGGACAGTGGAATTGATCGAGACACTGATCTCTTTCTTTTCTAGTTGCTTTCTTCTTTACCAAGATAGGTAAGAAGATAAGGTCTATCAGATGTGGGAGCTATAGAATACATGTCTGAAGTATTCCGGGAATGATATCAGACGTGTATTGATTGGTACCTTAGTTTCTTGTCTGAACAGTTGTATATACAGTATTAACTAATCTGGAGACTAAGTTCTAAAACTTATTTTCAGTCAAGGAATGGTGTCTGGAACCCCTTTCCTTGGTCCTCGTAACTGTTACGTTACTCCTGTGAGGAGTGGGAAATGTAGGGAGTAATTGCTGCTTACAATCCTCAGTATGATAACGATGACACCACAATACGAATATGGTCCCCAAAGGTCCTAATGTCCTTCCATGTCAGGTCTGCGACAATGGTAGTACTCGGACAGACAGAGGTACTTTCGATACGATGGCCAACAAGGAATCAAAAGCGAGATGGATGAAATGTCAGCACTTTTTCAATGAAATCATGGGCTCGGACGATTGATCTTGACTTCTGGTTCTTGCTCAACCTCGAAAGAAGATTGATCATACTTTTTCTTCTCTTGATTTCCTATTGTTGGCTCTTTTCTGATCTGCTTATGCTATATATTCAGAGGTGGTCAGTTAGATTAATCATTTTCCTTCGATGGTCCTGTGGCACCAAAGGTAGTATGACTTCTGTATTACCCCCATAATCTAGTCTTTCTACCCAAAGCTAACAACTAGTTCGTTAGCTTCGAGCTGCCTGAGAAACGATGGCAAAGGGATCCTTTCTCTAGCTAGGGAACCGAGCGTACCATGAAATTTCCTACTAGACAGCAGTACATTTCAGGTAGGATCTCTAGAAGGCAAAGTCATCCATACGTCTGTCACATTCAGAAAGGACATGTAGTTCAAGTACTAGGATAGAATGTATTTGTTAAATTCACATTCATATCCTCTTGCCTTGGAGTGTTAACCATAGGTAAAGGGAAATGAAGACCATAGGTAAAGGGGATCATTTCCCTGCCTGGGGGGAATGACCTACAAACATCCTTGCAATTTCCTGGTGGTCATCAGTACATTTGAGGCAACATCTCTAGGGGCCACAGTCATCCATCGATCTATGGCATTCAGGAAGAACATGCCGATCTGGTACTTTGATAGAATGTAATTGAGCAGTTCACATTCTTATTGCCCATGGGTCCTTGGACTCCTTTTCCTGGGATCCTTGGTGGATGCTCAATAAGTCATGTAGTTTACCCAGCTCTCAAGGACAGGTTACATCTCGCCTAAGGTGTGCAGTTACAGGGAGAAGGTGTGGGCGGGACTAGCTTCCTACCTTCCTTCTGTGTTCTGTCCTCTTCCAGTGGACAGAGGAAGAGTGAACAAGCCGTAGCTGGACTGGTGTGCATGCAGGTGATCTGCATGAGTGAGTTTCCTGTCTATAATCCAGTTTTGTTTGGATTAATAGATGCATTTCCTGCCTTCTCCCTAGCAAGGAGAGAGAAGGACTGACTATGGGCAAGCCAGTTGGTTGTTTTTAGCTACATAGTCTTCGGCATTTTGAGTTCATCCATACCTTTTGAATCAAGGGTTTTCATACTTTACTTTTATTCGATGTGCCCAGAAGTCTGCCAGTTGAACATCACGTGTTCAACGGATCAGAGTTATGGTATCCTTCCTTTGGTGGTCTTTCATGACCAGGAAGAGAATACCAGGTGAGCCAACTACTAGTCATTTCAGAGAATTACTTGGAATCCTCCCTCCAATAGTAAGTCTCCGTACGTAAAGACCGAGGGTTTGTATTCGTGCGGGAACAAATGACAAATTTTTAATTAACTGGTATTTTTCCTAGCACACAAACCTGAGGTCTTTACATAAAAGACCCACCTTTAACCACCTCTCATTTTTTTACCTGGGCCAAAAGGTAAACTGAAGAGATTAAATGCATACTGGTTGGGTGGACGGTGCTCCTGCCCCTACCTTGCAAAAGTTTAACTGCCGGACTTACCAACTTCACCGAAAGTTATCCTTATGTAAAGATCTGAGGTTTGTATGTTGGAAAAATACAAATTAATTAAAAATTTGTAATTTTTTTCCATTTTAACAGACACTTGTCGAAAATATGGTAAATATATCACTTCTTTACAAGCTGTAGGGACACACAAAAATACCCTCATTAGTTTATGAGACAGTTGTTCACTAGTAGGCAAACTATCTGTAGGCATAATGTCCAGTAGGCAAACTGTCTGTAGGCAAACTGACTGGTAGGCACATTGTCTGTAGGCAAGCTGTCAGTAGGCAATCTACCCATAGACAAACTGTCCGGCCACGTATGAGATGGCTTTCAACTCAGCTACTTATCTTTTAGATTGAAGTTTGTTAGGAGAATGCATTTGGACCCAGAAACACTACGAGAGCCAGAAGAGATAATTGAAATGGTGCACATTTACCATGAGATCTAAAATCCTAAAATCCTTGCTCACTAAATAATTTTTTGTGAATATGAGGCAATTATCCATTTTTCACAAGGTACTGGGAAAATGCAAGCTAATAGTAAAGAATCCAAATATGGAGGAACCCATTTGCAAGAAGGGAAGTAGGTCTATGGAGAAAGTTATATAATTGTAAATGACCAAATATCACACTTGAAAGGGGAGACTTCTTTTTAAAGAGGGATTGGATGGAAGGTATCTTTTAGTACTGACCACGTCTCATGTCAGAAATATCTCAGAACTGCTTTTGGCACAAGCCCAGTCAGTTTCTGCAGTTAAGCAAGTGTACCTTAGCATTTCCCTTAAGCCCAGTGACCTCCTATATAGCAGAAGTGCAAAGAAAATTAGATTTTGCTATTAAGATATGTAGAAATGGTAAATATTTGTCCTTCAGATGAGAATTGAGACTTGTTTCAGTAACTTTTGAAAACAGTCAGTCAGGTAGCAGGTATCAGTACCTGCTACATTGTTGAATACTTGCTTTTTACATTTATAAGTGTAAACAGTATGGTTTATCCTTTTCATTACTGTAGAGGAGAGAAAAAAATTATAAAATTCAAATCTGAGTTGCATGTATAATAATGGTAAAGCCTTCTTGTTTTACAAGCTCAGTTTCCATAGACAGTTGTAAAGCCAGATGGAATTATAAGACTTAATACTTCAACCCTTTCGCTTATGACTCTTATAAACAGTTACGTCTGTGGGCATGACTCTTATAAACAGTTACATCTGTGGGCAGTGGTGGTGACTTGAGCAGTAAGCGTAAAAATTTTGATACCTTTATTTGTTCGGAGACGCATATCTCTGACAATTTTCTGTATAGACTGGTCAATTTTGTTTAATTTTGAAGCCGAATAAATATTCTATGCAATGTCATAAAGAAATCCTCCCAAAATAACGTTAATGTAGATGAAATAATGAGTAGAAATTATGAGAAAATGTTCCCCAAAAATATTTACCAAAATAAAATTAATTACGATAAAGTCTACATTTTTTGGTCATAGCACACCCAGCTAAATTACCTAGTTATTACAGTGCAAAAATCTCTTAATTATAAAAAGGAAAATATGAAAAATGAATGACAAAGTAACATCGCATTTTCTGTAAGAAAAGTGCCAGTCACCCACACTGTACGTGCAAAAAATGTGTATACAGTACCTTTTTTTGGTCAAAGAAGCATAGCTCAGACTTTTCAAGGCAGACTGCTCAATTTTGTTTCATTTTGCAGCTGAATGATTGCTCTATACAATGGCATAAAAATACCCACAAAATAACTTATGCAGGTGAAATAATGAGTAGAAATTACTAGATACGTGAAAATTTTGCACTTTACCCCAAAATATAATTTGCCCCGTTATTGATAGAAATCCATACTATACCCAGATAAATTATGTAGTTTTTGCAATGCAAAAGTTGTAATTACACCAAGGAAAGCAAAAGTAATTACACCAATGAATGTATATGAAAATGAATGAAAAAGTAACATAATGTTTTCCGCAAAATAAGTGGGATCCAGTCATGAGTCTCTCTCTCTCTCTCTCTCTCTCTCTCTCTCTCTCTCTCTCTCTCTCTCTCTCTCTCTCTCTCTCTCTCTCTCTCTCTCTCTAAACAATACAAGACAAATAAACTTATTTTACATACGCATAAAAAATTTCTCTCTCTCTCTCTCTCTCAAAAAAGATAAGTAATGTGTTTATAGAATAAACAAGTAAAAAATGCGCTGAAGTTTCTTTGGTGCAATCGAGTTTTCTGTAGAGCTTATAATCAAAGCCACCAAAAGTAGATCTAACTTTTGGTGGTCTCAGTATAATGCTGTGTGAGCCGTGGCCCATGAGACTTTAACCAAAGCCCTGTGGTGGCCTGTAAATAAAATAAAATAAAACTGCTGAGGCTAGAGGGCTGCAACTTGGTATGTTTGATGATCGGAGGGAGGATGATGAACATGCCAATTTGCAGCCTTCTAGCCTCAGTAGTTTTTAAGATCTGAGGGTGGACAGAAAAAGTGCGGACAGACAGACAGCTAGCACTATAGTTTTATTTTCAGAAAACTGAAATTTAAAACTATGCAAAACAAAACAGATAAATATGCCTGTTAGATATGTACAAAAAAATATTCTCTCTTTCAGGAAAAAAGATAAATAACATAATTATAGAATAAAAACCTAAAACTATAAAAAATGATTAAAGATACATGTTACGTATGTTTAAGAGAATATCAGGAACACTTGCTGAATATGATCCTCATCTTGTCTGCTGGTTTGTGCAACCTTTTTTTTTTTTTTTTGTCGTTGACGTTTGCATACATCATCAGTAAGCAAAGAACTTGAATTTGGGTGATGTTTATGTACATCATCGGTAAGCGAAAGGGTTAATTAACATTTAATATGTTCTTTTATTTAAAGAACATCAAAGTTCTGTGCACATGATGGCCAAATTTATTTTGATGTAGCCTCAACTTTGCGTTAGATGCACTTTTTAGTTTAGGCCAGAAGGCTTGAGACCTGTTCCAAGATGTAGTCACTGCCCTCCAAGGTTGAGGCTGGATAGCATTGCCAAGAACCACTAGCATTGCTTCCCAGTAGAGCATCATTATCATTGTTCTTATTTTTTGTCTATCGCAGTCTATCCAGACTGGTGTTTTATAGTCACTGGGTTCTGTGTTGCATCTTGCTTATTATTATTATTGTTATATTATTATTATTATTTGTTATTATTATTATTATTATTATTATTACATTAATACAAAATAGCTATGCCAAACAAATGAGTTGCACTTCTAGACTCTCAAATGGTGGCTAAAAGGAATTGTTCTTGAATGAGGAGTGAGAAATGGGGCAGGACAGAGTTGAAGAAAATGGAAAGTTACGACAAATGGCAAAAGTGAAGAACATAGAAATGCAGTTGAGGCCAGAAGGATGCTGCCAAGAACCTTTTATACGGCCCACAGTGTGTTGAGCAAGGCACACCATAAGCCTTATGGTATCTCCTTTTGCATCCCCTATGTAGTGGTTGACGGTTTGGGGTAGGAGTGGAATCAGTGCCTTTTTGGAAACATTGTTAAAACTTTGGTGCTAGAATTTGTTTATCATTTGTTGATGGTTGTCCTGTTTTATTCTTTCTTCATTAACAATAGTCAAAGCAAGGATGATAAATAGACTATATAGAATAAATATAAAAGAGTAGATAAAAGACATTGAATCCATTAGCTTCACATCTGGAACCAAAGTACAGCACACTGTGCATTACTGTACTTAATTATGTTACTGTACATGATTGTGTAAACATGATGAAAACTTCAGATGTAATAACTTGCATTCTTTTTCATGACAGAAACCTGACTGCACATGTTATTGTAATGGTTGAGTAGCTATTCTTTTAGGTAATTTTGATAATAGTGTTACAGGTTCATAACTATAGGAATTTAATTTTTTCTAAATTTTTGTCACACTCTCCTCTAGTAATTTGGTCTTTTGTCTTACTTATTTCTGCTAATTTTTTCTAATAATTTTCAGTTTAAGGGCAAATTTTTATTTATGCAGTCTTCAACATTCATTTCATCTTAGGGATATTCTCCATTAGCAAAAGGTATGCTTTTGAATGAGTCCCAGGTGTTAAAAATGGGAAAGTGTTATGAGCGAACACCAGCTCAAGTTCTCGTCCGTTGGGGTGTCCAGAAAAAGATTCCCACAGTACCGAAGTCTACCAAAAGGCAGCGTGTTTTGGAAAACTCTCAGGTATAATGATGAAAATATCATATATGGCATGCAGCTTATGGGGCAGTTGGAGGGTTTAAGGTTCTTTATTCTCTAAAGTCAGTATGATGTAATAACACCCAGGGATATCCTGTAGAAAAGTACTCTATTGCATGAGACAAACAGGAATATTTCTAGTGTATTGATAACCATGATAAAATTAGTACACAATTACAAGATAGACATTGAAATTATAATCACACAGTACTGTACATTAAACTTTTACTAACATATTAATTAGGGAATAATTTTTTTGCTGATGACTCTACTGTGAATATTGCTTGAAAATGTGATTTTTAGAAACAATATACTGTACTTAAATGCACCCATTTTATGGGTACAGGTCTGGGACAAGTAATTAGTGACTTTAGACCATATGTGCAAACAGAGATGATGCATTGACTGGAACTTTTTGTGTTGTGTCCCTCATGTTAGATCATTATTGCTGCCCAGCAATAATCCATAATGTTATCTAGATTTTTAGTTTATTAGTGCAATAAGTAATGAAAGGGTGTTTATGTGTTTATGTTAGGGTAGTTATGTTTTTATTCTTCATGTTGATCATAATTTATTTATTTTATTATATTCATATAAGTAACTTACCAAGTAATTACATAGCTATACAGGCAGTCCCCGGTTATTGGTGGTTTCAGTTATCGGTGATCTGGATTTTTGGGGCTTGTCTAGTGGTGAAAATGGGCGATTTTGGATTTACTGATTTTTATCGGTGCATAACTAACAGAGGTGCTGATTTTCAGTTATCGGTGGTTTCCGCTTATCATCATGCCGTTGGAATGGAACCCCCGCCGATAACCAGGGACTCCCTGTAGTTTCTAACCCGCACAGCAGCCTTTTTTAAAAATTCGTGGTAGTGCTTCAGTTGTTTTGTGTAGGTGACTAGCCCCACCCACTATTGGGGAACACTGGGAATGACTTGGTAGACAACCTCAATTTGTTTCTGCCGGCTCTTGAGTAAACATCGGGTTGCTAGCAGCAGCTTTTTTTTATGGTTTTTTTGGTCTCTTTACTGGATTTTGGTGAAGTATTACCATTGTATTTTGGTAGCCTTCAAGCTTGTTCAGCTTATTAGTATCCTTTAGGATGAGGATAGTGTTTTTTACTGATTATGCCTGATTCTAGTTCCTCTGGTTTTCGCTACTGTAGTGAAGGTTGTAAAATCAGATTGACTAAATCCTGCTGTGATTCATATACAATTTGCAGTAATTGTAGGGGCAGTAGTGTAGTAGGGAGAAAACTTGTACTGAATGTAATGACTGGGATGAGAAAAAGTGGAAAGTACTTAGACTTCACCCAAGCAAGCTAGAAAGGGATAGAGCCAGGAGACGAGCTAACCTAGAAACCGCTCCTAAACCTAGTTTAGAAAGTCTTGCTATTCCTTCCCCCATTCTGCTTTTTCTCCTGTTACTAGCCCTCCTACTATTAATCCACCTACTCCCATGCCTGGATCCCTTGCTTCCGACCCTAATACCATTGCCAGTCTCGAAGCTAGGTTTGACAAGAAAATTAACCTTGTTAATACAGTGGTGGAGTTAGGAGTGTCACTGCAAGTGTTAATGAGTAAAGTGTACACAGAGAAAGTGGTAAGTGACTGTTGTACAAGTGGAGGAGGTGGCTACTTGTCCCGCCGGTTGTCCTAGACTAAGGTCCCTGTCCTGCTCCCCTGAACCTGGGAGAAGACATACCAGAAGACAAGGGAGGCTGGTGGGGTTTGCCCACGAGTAATCGCCCCCTCGGTCAAGCCTGTTGCATGTTCCCAGGTATCAACTGACAGCCACTGGAAAGGAGTCTCGTTGGATGTGCACCAGTTGTTGTCTAGTTCTGAGGATGCTGGTGTAGACAGGAAGCACCGTAAACACTTTCTGATTCATCATGTCCACTGAAGAGACTTGCAGATGATGTTGGTCACCATTCTTCGCTTCCTGTTAAGTGGTACAAGAAGACTAGTCTCAGCCAACAGCCTTCCTGCAGTTACACTGTGGACCCTTTGTCCCTGCTTCAGCCCAGCATCCACTTTCCACATGGGACAGTCCGGAAGCCTTCTCTCCTGAGCACCCAGCTGTTGAGCACCCTTACTTGGCACCCAAGCGGTCAACAGACCCTCTCAGGTACCTGCCATCATTGTCCAAATGCCTGGCACCAACTCTTCAGTACCAGTCTCCAGCTCATATAGACCAAGACAAGCCATCATTGGCTCCCATTAAACAGCAGTTGGCTGAAATAATGAGCTTACTGAAGAAAGCTCCTTCTGTCTGCAAGCGTGCTCATGATACGACCCTGTCTCTGGTCTCCTCAGGAGAAGAGGAGTTTGAGCAAGAACCTGCTCCTCCTTCGGCCTGTGCAACTCTGCTTCAGTTTCTGCTGGCGACCTTTCCCTCATTTTTTTGCCCCAGCTGCTCGGTCTTGCCTGTGTCAACCTTTCTGATGAGGAGTCATCCAGATGACAGAGCTAGTCTCCCCAAGATGGTGCTTTTTTCATCTTCTAAGAAGGATCTGAGAGAGATTGAGGATTGTCTTTCTGCTAAGAGGGAGCAAGGCAAAGCGTCCTTTGCCCTCCTGCCCTCGCACTTAGTCCATAGGAGATATCTTTCCTATTTCACTGGGGAAGCCCCTTCTTTGGGAGTTGCTACCTCCTCCCAAGGGGACTTCTCTGGCTTCGTCGACTCTTCCCGTCGTTCTGCGTTCTTGTTGGTGAAGATAATGTTTTCATTGGCGGAACTAGACCACCCTGTGAAGGATCTCTTCAGGGTGTTTGAGTTCTTTAGTCTCTTGGACTGGACAGTTGGAGCACTGGCCAAGAAGATCGAAGACTTCAGTGACTTGGCGGGATACATTGCCTTGGACTGGCAGGGAGTTCTGTCCTGTGCAGACAAGGCAATTAGAGATGGCTGTCTTGCGCTCTCTGCTCTTTTCTCCTTGGGGGTTTTAAAGAAGAGAGAACTTTGGTGCTTCTTTATAACTAAAGGAGTCACTTAGACCCAGAAATTGGCTCTTTTGTTTTTGCTGTTGGATCTTCATCACCTCTTCCTTCAGAACACTGTGAGGGAAATTGCTTCAGACCTCCAAAAGAAGTCTGCCCAGGATCATCTGTCACAATCTTCCAAATGCCCAAGGATTCGTCTGTGTTGGCTCCCAAGATGACCTCTCCACTCTGGCAGCCCTTTTGTGGAAGGAAGCCTAAGTCACAGCCTAAGCCCTGCTCCAGCATCTGCTTCTCAGCCAGATCCATCAGAAAGTTCTCAACAAAGTCTGTGCCTAAGAAATGAGGAGGAAGTCCTTCGTGTGCCAGTGGGAGCCAGACTTCCCAAGATTTGGGAGAAGTGAAAGATCAGAGGTGCAGAACCATGGATTATCAAGGTTCTGAAGGGGGGCTACGCCATCCTGTTCTCAAAAAGCACCCCCTTTAATCACTTCTCTCATCATATTGACGGCCTACTCAAGAGGCTCAGTGAAACATTCAGCCCTTTTGGAGGGGGTCTCCTCCTTCATTCTAAAGAGGGCCATAGAAGAGGTCGAGGACATCAGCTCAGAAGGCTTCTACAACTGTCTTTTTGTGGTTCCCAAAATATCGGGTGTTGGAGACCAGTCCTTGATGTAAGCGCCCTCAGTCTGTTTGTTCAGAAGACAAGGTTCAAGATGGAGACGAATCATTCAGTCCTGTCATCCATTCACCGTAGTTACTGTATGATAACGGTGGATATGCAGGATGCATACTTCCACATCCCCATCCATCCGAACTCCAGGAAGTATCCAAGATTCGTCTTCCATGACAAAGTCTTCCAGTTTCTGACTCTTTGCTACGGCCTCTCTATGGCACCTCAATTGTTCACTCAAGTCCTTGCTCCTTTAGCAAATTGGCTTCGTTTGATAGGCATAAACGTCGTTCTGTACCTGGACAACTCGCTTCTTTGATCCCCTTCAAGGGAGAAGTGCACGAAGAACTTTCACAAGATTCTTCTCCTCACTCAGGAACTGGGTATTCTCATCAACTTCCAGAAGTCTCAGTTGACCCTGTCGCAAGAGAGCCTCTGTATGGGGATGACTCTCAACTCTTGGACTTTTCTGGCTTTTCCGTGTCCCAAGGGAATCGCCAGCTGCCTTCAGACGGCCCACAATTTTCTAGCCCTCTTGTCTTTCTCAGCCCGTCGGTGGATGAGCCTGCTGAGGACGCTGTCATCCATCGAGATGTTTGTCAAGCTGGGCAGGCTTCATTTGAGAGTCCTTCAATTCTTCCTCAAGGCCAAATAGAACAGCAAGACACAGCTGGACACTTACTTATTTCCTGTAACCCTGGAGATCAAGTCGGACCTGCTATGGTGGCTGTCTGAAGAAAGACTTTCGGAGGGAAAGTCTCTTCATCCTCTGAGCCCCGACCTAGAGTTCTACTCAGACGCATTGGATCTAGGCTGGGGAGCCCTTCTGGGAAACCAGGAAGTTTCAGGGACTTGGTCCCTGAAAGAACAGAACCTTCACATAAATGTCCGAGAGCTGAAAGCGGTTCACTTTAGATTTTAGTTTTTATCGAGCATGGTCTACAGCAAGGTGGTGGTAGTCCGTGTGGACAGTACCATGGCTTTAATGTACATTCAACAGCAAGGCGGCACTCACTCCTTCTTTCTCTGCCAGGCATCAAGAGATCATCTGTGGGTGGATCAAAATCAAGTGACGCTGGTCACTCAATTTATTCAGGGCAAAATACATGTTTTGGCAGACGAGCTGAGCCATCGGAAGTAGGTCCTTCCCACCAATTGGACCTTGGATCCCCTAGTCTGTGTGGATCTTCGGAGACTACTGTATGGGGGAAACCAACATTAGACTCTGGTAAAACCTGAGATTGGAGGATTATATGTAGCATCTCTACAAAAACTATCTCGAGATCAGTGGATATATCATAGGAGTGTGCCAGTAATAAAACCAGTACTAAAAGGGTTAGGTCATTTTCCTAGCTCTTTAGTGAGGTTTTCCCCACAATAAGGTAGAAATACCAGTCACCTCCACTACTAAGCCTCACTGCTGATTTGTTACTATGACTTTCTATGGTTTATTTTGTTGGAGTTAGGACAAGTGAAGAGACAGATCCAGCTGGCTACATCAACACTGCTTTCAATTGTAGCTTTACCACTTGTGAAGTGAGCATTTGGTAGCCATCTAGTCCCCAGCCACATCTGGTGTACATGAATGCTGTAGATCCATTCTCTCTCACAAACAATATATAATTTTTTTATTTCTTCTTATAAGCAACTTTGTGCTACCTGTTCTAGAGACCACAGAGGTTCCCAAAATCCTGAAAGTTATATTAGTTCTTATTGCCAGCTTTATCAACCCAATTTAGATATAGATACCTAAGAGATGCTAGAATTTAGATATAAATACCTAAGAGATGCTAGTTGCCTCCCTCTCTTTGCCCAAGTAAAATATGTGGTTTGTGTGTAGTGCTATATCACCATATACATAATTAAAACAAATAATTGTGTTCCCAAACAGACACTGAATGTTTTTTTTAGGTAGCCACTTCTCCTTCTCAGTGAAGCTAATGATAATTCATAAAGGTAACATACTAACTAGAGGTGCTCTCTGGTGAGGATTACTCAATAAAAAAGTCTTGACTTAATTTTTCATTAGCAGATGCTTGCTATTACTCACATTTGCTAGTTTCTTGTTAAAGTTATGATATAATTAATATTGAAATTGTATAACAGGAGTAGTATTTACTGTGGTCCTCATAATGCAGGTGGTTCATAGTTACCACATGAGGTTAATTAAACACTTCATAAATTCTAAAGGTCAAGCAAGTTATATTTAAAAGACTTCTTCACTGCTCCAGGATCCTTTGAAGTTGTCTTCAGTTCCTGAAGCATTCCTGTAAAAACTCCCGTTGGATTTCTGGGTGGAATGATTCTGTATACAGATTCTGGATTTCTCCATGAAACGTTTGTTTGTTTGTTTGAATGCACACTTTGAGATTCGCGAGGCTGCAGCAGAAGGTGATGAAGACAGCTGGATTCTTGAAGACTTCTTCAGGAAGCCGTGACAATCCAATGGGTGTTAATCCAGCAGTTCTTTAGGAGCTGAAGACGGTTTCACAGACTCCTGGAGTTGTGAAGATGTCATCAAGAAGGCTTAGTAATCCAAAGCAGGAGACGAAGACAGCTGAATTCTTGAAGACTTCTTTAGGAAGCCTTGATAATCCAATGGGTGTTTATCCAGGAGTTCTTCAGGATCTGGAGACGACTTCACAGGATCCTGGGGTTATGAAGACATCTTCAAGAAGATTTAATCCAATGGGTGGTTCTCCAGCTGAAGACAGCTTCACGTGATCCAGGAGTCTTTAAGACTTCAAGAAGACGTTATAATCCAATGGGCGTTTCTCCAGGAATGCTTCAGGAGCTGAAGACGACTTCAAAGGATCCTGGAGTAGTGAAGACATCTTATAATATATATAACTTGCTTGGCCTTTAGCATTTATGAAGTGTTTAATTAACCTCATGTGATAACTATGAACCACCTGCATTAGGGGAGGGAAAGGGGGAGGGGGAAGGAGCAAGAGGGAGGGGAGGGGGACACACACACACACAGAAAGGTAGCCAAGGAAATTAATATAATAGCTTTGGTAACTCTAATCATGGTAAATGCTTCATGGTCTCAGGCAGTATAGCATAAGTAAGATAAGATTTTTTTAGTTTAAGGAACAAAAGAAGATATTTTAAATTGTTTATATTGTATTGTGTACAAACTTTGTCTCAACCTCCATCACTTTCCCATACTAGGGCAAACAAAATACAGTAGCAGAATTTCAAAGCCATATATGTTTTGGGCCAGTAGTGTTTAATCATTGTACTCCTGTGGTTACCAAATGACCAACACTTTTACACATTCATGGTATTTTTTAATGTCTTCTATTTGAAATTTTTGGTTTTTTCCTGTTGAGTGATGCACCTCTATAGTTGTTTTATGTGTTGTAATATTATCTGAATTTTTATGGTCATACATCTTTCTGTATTTGCTTTTTACATCGAATATAATACTGTAATAAATTTGCAGGCTTGCACATAAATTTACATATTTAAAACATTTTTTATAATTCTCAACATTAACCTGATTGTATGGGTCTTTTTACTTAAAATTGGACAGGAGGGAGTCTCCAAGTACTGTATCTCATTTTCTTTTAAAATCCTGAACAAAGAAAAATACTGCTGAAATGTTCTGAAGTAATTTAAGAATTTTCGTGAGGATGGTTAACATCTTTAAAATTTTAAAAGTAACAATGTGATCTTATTTTAAAAGGAGCTATATAGCTTAATAAATATGCTAGAGCAGCATTTACCACAAACTATATTTATATCCTAGATACAGAATTCGATGACTGCATATTTACAGAGAAGTATGGGAGTGCCTGGATTACTGTGGTTTGATCACTAAGAATGTACTATACAAAAATTTATTTACAGTAGTAAAAATACTATGTGAATAGTTATAATTAAGTTTGGTTTTAATTACACAATAATTCCCTTTCTACGTAAATTGCAAGCTGTTAACTCTTCCAGTCACAGTGACTGGCAATGTAGTGATGGAACAGCCTGCAGAAGTTTGTTGATGTCTTTGAGATGTCCCTTTAACAAAAGTTCTAAAATCCGCTGAAAACAAAATTTTTCAATATTTGGGTAATGTTAATTTTGTGTGTGACTTATTTTACAGTATCATAGGAATTGGAAAATGCAACTAACAAGATGTAAATATGCTTTTATCATAAGTCCAGTATTTAACATTTTGTAGTCAATGGAAATTATTTTTAGGGGTAAGTCTGTTGTTTTAAGTGGCAATGATTTTCTAATGACTATTTTGATTTTATTGAATGTTTGTTAAATCCAATATCATAGGGGTACTGTCCACTAGGGAATGGGCAAATTCTTACTGAGCCCAGTATTCAAGACATAGCCCAAAAGCACAACAGGTCTCCAGCTCAGATTCTCATTCGTTGGAATCTTCAGAATAAGGTGGTTTGCATCCCTAAGTCCACCAAGAAGCACAGGGTTAAAGAAAATTCAGAGGTAGAATCTATTAAGTACAGGTATTCCTCTTAATATTGCAAGTGTGTGTAGGTCACAATAACTTTTATTTTCTAAAAAATGCTGTACTTTAGTTGGGATCCTTGCAACTAGTTTTCTCAGGAATTTGCAGTGGAAGCATTATTTTAAACAGTATATCAGTGATTTTTGTTCTTGTATGATACTTTAACATGTAATTTTTGTGTTTGTAAATAGATTAGCTAATAGTTTCTTGAAATACCATGTTATATGACATAAAGAGTCCTATTTTCATTATGCATAGTCACTAAGTTCTGTACTCAGTTTGCTTGATGCTATAATGCTGTGAGGAATTTAAAATCAAGTTAATATTTATAAAGTTGAGTTCATACTTGATTTTATCTTTTATGATAATTGCATAGTGAATCATTAAAAATATTAGAATGAATATGAGACTGAAGCAACTGGAAAAATGACCTCACATAGCTAAAATTGTGAAAATGGTTAATTACACAAAACTCAGTAACTACTCTCACCACGGCTTGAAAGCTGTACACCATATATGATAGTCTACAATGTTGCAAATGTTAGAAAAATTTTGACAGACAGAAGTCTTATTGTTGGCATTAAGTTTTAAAAGAATGGAGATTGTGTCTTATCTTTAGCCCTCAGGTATGAAAGAATGCTGTTTTGTTGATGTCAGCATTATTTTTAAAATTTTCACTATTGTTTATGACTTACTTCAACTGGACTTTTGTTTTTGACTGCTAGATTATTATGACTTTATTCAGCATTAGCCCAAGGCTTAGCCAGCCAGTTGACCAGGTCTTTATAATCTAAGGAAGATTCTGTTGCAGGAAAAAAGCTGTTCATTTTGAATGTTTCTTATTGAATTTCTGTTTCTAAGGGGTAGAGTTAAGGTATCTTAAACAAAGTGCAATGAACCTAAATAAATCAGAAAAATTTTGAAAATAAATTTCTCCATTGATAGGATTGTAGTCAGAATATGAGGAACATAGAGAATTGAAAAAGAAAGAATTTGAATCACTCGTACTTGATTGAAGATTGGAAAGCATTTTATTCTTTACTATGACATTTGCAGACTAGAAACTGTGCTCAGATGTGGCTTAGCAACCTGAAAGTAGCATACAGTTGGTCTGTTCATTGTTTGTGAATATTTTGTGTAAAAACCTTGTAGCTGGAAGACTTTGGCACCAATGAAGAATAAATTACAAATAAGAAGTAATTGTTTCTAGAGACTGGAGAAGGCTTTCACCACTTAAAGGAGCTTTCTCATAGGTTGATTCTGCCAATTGAGTGAGACCTCTTCTCAGTCCATTGTAGTCTTGCAGGGTGCCCTATGAACTGCTTCAAGAATTATTCCTTCAGCACTTTACTACAATAACTTTTTTGCAAGCCCTTCATTGTCATACCAGGGGTGGTCTTTCACTGAGTTGTCCTTTGCTCTTTACTTAGTCCCTAAAGCTCAGGCTGCCTGAAGTCAGGACTGCATCATGTCTCCTTATGCCATTGAAGCCTTGACATCTGTTAGTTCAGTAGAGCTATCCACCACAACCTGAAGGGAACAAAATATCAGAAAGGCAACAACTCCAGACTCCTCTGTCTACGAGCAGCAAAGGAATAGTTTTCTAGAAAATGCCAGTTAGGCAGGAGTGACTGCTCATAAAATCAAGGCCATCTCAACTTCCATAGCCTTGAAAACAGTTATTGAGATTATATCCATTACAAATTTAGTTACTAAAAAATTCCACTCAACATATGCTGAACTTTACATTTAAATATGTTAAGCACAAGGGGTTAGGATTGTACTCACTGGAGCTATTAGTCACGACAAGACAGATGTTGCCAGTGGTGGAAAATGCAGTGCAATCTGCTTCCACTTTTTTTTTTAAGCATCACCCATGTTCATGCTCAGCTATCCATAAGAAATAATTTTTTGTTTATGAGCTCTTAAATTTTACTTAAATATTGATTTGATATCTATTGTATCAAAAATACTGACAAGCACTGTACAAACTTAATTTCTTACTGTGTTCATCTTATGGTGTCTTACTGTTTACAGTACCCCATGAAAATACTTTTGATCCTTAGTTCCTGACCTATTCAGTCTCCATCTGTTCCTTTCTTCTAAATTGCAATATGAGCTGTCCATGCTTTATGGGTATGTGATGAAAAAAATTAGATTTTATAGTAAAATATGTTTTCATGAAGACCAATCAATCATGTAAAATGCCTACCTCTCATCCCCTTAATTTTGCTGTTTCATGTACATTCTAGTCAAATGACCTACCAAAGGGCCAAAGGTGTGCATGTATGATAGGTTGCTCTTAGTTCATCTGCTTTTCTGTCTGCAAGACAACAGAGTACACCTCTATGTGTGTGGGAGCATTTAGGCTGTTAGTGAAGGTTCTGTGTGACCGATGGGTAAGCCCAAGAAAAATGTATATTAAGGTAGAAAAATGTAATATTTTAGTACATATGTAATATTCCAATGTTCCAGTAATGCCTTTAGGGTAAAAAGTAATACTGCCACATGTTCATAATAGTTGTATATAATATTCCAATGTCCCAGTAATGCCTTTAGGGTAAAAAGTAATACTGCCACATGTTCATAATAGTTGTGTGGGTGGCTCATTAAATTATAAAATGTGAAACTATCCATAACAGCGTGGGGCTTCATGAAAATTAAACCATATACAGTACATTTTATTATTAACTCAAAAGAATAAGGAACACCATTGTGATTGGCATGTTAAGCCTAAATTTCATAATCCATTAAATTCCACTATTTCATCAGTTTTCCGGTATTGCATGGTTTCTAAATATTGTCACAAAAGATTTTGTTTTCGTGGATATTCTTCTGTTTCAATTTAATCATCATTTTACTCATCTTGAGTAAGTAAAACAAAATTATTACGGGCACATTATTTTTACAAAGTTGGGCATCCAGCCATCTATTTAAGGAGTGCTGAAGCATTGTCTTGCAAAGCAGTTATCACTAATTTTATTTATCTTTTGCTAATGCCAAAAATTATTTGTTGCTCTTTTGACTTTAAATTGGTTTCATCTTTTTTCATTAATACTGCATGTACACTAGGGTGGTACTGTTCAGGTTTTTGTCAAGTCTCCATATAAAATGGTAACCATCTCACGTGGTGCAGTCTAGTGAAAGCATCCACAGTCTACAAGGACTGTGGATAAATAGTAAAAGATAATTGAAATAAGTGTGGTAATTGATTTGCTTGACAGTGCTTCAGCACTCCTTAAATAGGTGGCTGGATGTCCAACTTTGTGAAGCTGTGCCTTTAAAAAATATCTTTCACTTACTCAAGTTGAGTATGATGGTGATTAACTTGATAAGGAGGAACATCCTGGGAAACAAATCTTTTGTGAAGATCTTCAGAAAGCATGTAATGTTGGAAAATTGATAAAAGGGTAGGATTTACCTGGATAACCAAATATATCCACCACACTGATGTACCTTGTTCTTTTCAGTTAATAAACAAAGTGTACTATCAATGGCATAATGTTCATTAAACCCCACTTTGTTTTGAATAGGTTTCACATTCCATAACTTAATCAACTATCCTTTCAGTTATTTTGAACATTACTTTTTACCCTAAAAGCATTATGTACTGGAATATTACAAATGTACTAAAATATTAAGCTACCCCTCTTTCAGTTAACAATGGGCTGGAAGAAAATTGATAAGTCATGGGGTTGAGATCATGTCGCTGGCCACTTCCCATCTCACCTGTGTGACAAGATGCCATGTGCCACCAATTCTTCGCATTGACAATTCTTGTTTTTATTTTTACCGGATTCCAGCTGGCATGAGAAGATTTATCCTAATGTTAAGACCATAGGTTTGTTAGCTATGAAAATACAAATTAATTTAAATTTGTCATTTTTTATACATTGATGCACATTTTTTCCCATACCTAAGGTTCTAAATACCCAAGACTCAATGAAGATCAAGACTGAGATTAGTGTGGAGGGGACAAGTTTGAGTAGAGTAGAAAAATTTAGATACAGTATCTTGGTTCAATTGTAGCTGGGGATGGAAATTTGTATAAAAAATAACAGTGCAGGCTGGGTGGAAAAATAGGAAAAAGATGTTAGGCATCTTGTGTGACTGCAGAATCAACATAAAGGTTAAGGAAAGAGTGTATAAGACAGCAGTAACACCAGCACTGATATATGAAGCTGAAACATGGCTGGTAAAGAGAGCACAAGAAATGGGATGTGGTAGAAGTGAAAATGCTTAGAGCTGTGTGTGGAGTGACAAAATGGATAGGATCAAGAATGAAAGAATAAGGAGAACTATTAAAGTGGCAGAACTATCAAAGAAGGTCCAGGGAAGAAGACTGCAGTGGTATGGCCACATGATTAGTAATGAGAGGACATATGTATGGAGGTGAGTGATGCAGATGCAGGTGCCAGGTGGGAAAGTGAGAGGGAGGCCAAAACAAAGGTGGATGGATGTAGTTAAAGAAGATCTGAGAGACAAACAGCTGTCGTAGGGTGATGTATATGATCAAGACAAGTGGAGGAAAGCTGTCAGAAACATTGACCCTACATAAAAGTGGGAGAAGATGTGGAGAAGTAAGCAAACACGTTTTTCCCCATACATACTCATCAGTCGCACAGAAACTTCACTCACGCTCTAAATGATCCCAGACATAGAGGTGTACTCTGATGTCTTGTAGACAAAGAAAGTAGATGAACTGAGAGCAACCATTCACACAGGCACTCCTTTGCCCATTGGTAGGCTGTTTGACTAGAGTGTACTGTACAAGAAACAGCACAAAAAAGGGGATAAGGAGAGGGCACTTTTTACATGATTGGTAGTTTTCGTATATTTTATATGATAAAAATATACTTTTTTTTTATAAAATTTTGGTTGCTTAATCACACACTCATCAGTCGCATAGATCCCAAATTGAAATTTAGGCAATAGGTCAAGAAGTTTAAAGTACAGTACTAAATATCTAAGTACCCTCTCACACTGCAGGTGAGAGAGAGTAGGCGTACATTTATTTCAGTGATAATTGACCAAAATAAAAACATGATTTTTAAATATAACTGCTATACTGTATCACTTGTGAAAAATTAAATCTTGGTCTCCATTTGATAAATACAGAAATTTGTAAGCTTAAGCCTTCAGTGATAATTAGTAAAGTTGCTCTTACTTATGGTGTGTATCAAGTGGGTTTTACATATGAGCATGATAAGAAAGACTTGTTTGTCCAGTATTTGCTACTCCACCATCAACAAAGATTAAAGTTCAGTCTGAACCAGTTAACTGGATAGATATTTCTTCATGGAAACCATCCATTTGGTTAACAAACTTATTTTTGTCATAAAATTAAGGAAATTGCCACTCCAAGTGCTTTGCTGAGACATGAATTGGTTGGGCTCGAGTGATCACTTGAATGCCAATATTCAAACCTACCTTGTAAAGAATAAAATAGCCTTCATACAATGTACAGCAACTGTTGTGTGGTTTACATTTTCCAGTATTTTTTTTTTACTTTATTGAATAAGATTCAAATAATGTATTGATGCTTAATCCATCAGGTTGGGAAAAGGGGGATGAACATTAGCAGTGCATGAAATTCACTGTATCACTGTATGCAATTGAGTCTTAACAGATTTTTCAGTACACTTTTTTGTGTTAATGAGTAGTGCATCTGTAACTACCTGGCAGATAATCTCACCCAAAAACCAGAGTAGGTAGAAGCACTGTGTCACCTTCTATCAGTTATAAGCTTCATCTTTTTGACATCTTACTAGTTTACTGGCCAGTAACCTGAAAAAAAAACAGTATATTAGAACACAATACTGTACAGACGTACTGCATTGCTAGCTTTGTCGTAAAATAAAAAAGATTTTATAAATATCATTGCCACCAATAATACAACATATAAATTTCAGGTTACCAGAAGAAAAGTGCATTAAACAATAAATGATTATATACGTATTTCATATAAGGAATACCTAGTTAAAACCTGAAAAGAGTTTTCAATAATACATTCTGTGAGTATTTTTAGCATAACTGATCATTTGCAACTTTTTATTAAAAGTAAAAGTTAAACTGTTGCCCAATTAAAAGATGGTAGCTGGATTGTTGATCCTAAGAACAAAAATTTAAACTCCTGTTGCCACCAAAACTTTGTGCTATTAATAACCAGACTCCAGCAAGGCGCTAGAGAAATCCCCTTATGTTAAGACCAAGGGTATGTTAGTTATGAAAAACACAAATTGATTTAAAATTTTTTATTTTTTCACTCAGCTCTCTTGGTTTCTTTGACACTGTGGATATCTTGCACTGTATTCAAACTGGTTTTTGGTAGCCATTTTTTGAGATAGCAGCCAAAATAGTACTGACACAGGCCTGTTGTGATCCAGCAGAGGGCTTCAGTATAAAAGCAGATGTATATGGTCATGCATACATTGTGGACAAAAAGGTTTTCAAGATTTCTAGCAATGTATGAAACATCAAGAGATACATTGAAATCTTTGCTGGCATTTAATTTTCTTATAATTTAAAAGAAAAACTTCATAAGTTTAACGAACTGTAACATGGTTGTACCATTATTAAATTGCAATTTGCAGAATCCCAACTAATGTACCAAATGTTTGAGCTAAACCTGCATATGTGTTGGTAGACTTAAAATTTACTAACTTATTCTCAATATTTTCGTTGGTAAGTCAAGATCACTAACTTTTGCCTTTTGCAGGTGTTTGATTTTGCCTTATCTGAAAAAGATATGGACTTTCTAGATAAGCTAAATCGTGATCTCCATGTGTCATGGAACCCCAACTTATTGCTGAGATGATGTTTTGCACTGCATTTTTTGTAGCAAAATTTTTGGTCCTTGCATGCTAAGGTACGTTTGCTGCATCCAGTAGTTTGTTTTTTTTCCCATTTTTATATTTATTAGTTATTCCAGATTTCTGCATGACAAAAATTGAAGATTGTATGTCAGTTATTAAATATGACAAAGACAGCATTCGGCAAATTTACCATACAAGGTAAATTTTCTTTTTGCATAATTTGATACAGTTTTGACTAACAGATTTTAAAGTAAGAGTATTACAAACCTTTTACTTTGATAGTGGATTTTACACAAGTCTAGGATTTAAAAACTTCTGTATAATGTTGGAAATAGGGGTGTTGTGTAGCCTGTGTACCTGTTATAATAACTTGAAGCATTTTTGTTCAGTACTTTGCTATATCAACATCATGATCTTATATTATTGTAACATTCAAGCATTGACATTACTGTATAATGATTCAGTGGTTTATGTGGACCATTGTGATAAGGTTCTTAACTCTCCTAGGAGCACTCAAAAATTGTTATATAGTGGCTATCTGCCCTCACTGTCTGACACTGAAGTGAACATATCTTCACTGAAACGCAGAGAAGCTTGATTTCTAGACTCATATAATTTTGGATTGTTGCTGTGTATCAGATGTATAAGGACACACATAACACCAACAGTATGTGGCAGTCATTAGTGTGCGTTATGCACGATTTTACTTTGGCTTTTAGGTCTTTTGTTTACCTTTGAAGTTTTAAATTTGGGTATGTACTCCATTACAGGTTTTTGATTTTGAACTAATGGCTGAAGATATGGATACTTTAAACAACATGGCACAAAAAATTCAAATTATGGACCCAAGTACTATTCAAGCTAAGATTGACAATCCGCTACCAGATGGATACAAGTTGAAGTTCGTACAAATTCCTTTGGAACCTTGATTGTTCCACACCTTTCTTTATAAAAAGCAAAAGCATGAATTGCAATATTGTACTGTATTCTCATTTAGTAAGGACTGTGATTGTGTTTCATGAAGTTCAAACTATCGAGTCCATTGTGTTACTTTCATAAAATGGATGTGAAAAATAGTTTTAGGTTTTAGAAGTAAATACAGTAATGAATTTTTTACAAGGACACATTGCTGCTGCTTTGATGCCATTGCCTGAGACTTTGATAGTGAAGGGATATAGATAACTGTAAGTGCTGTATGCAAAATTATGCCTCATGAAAAGGTTAAGAAATCTTATGTTGTGTATTGCTTTAATAGATTTATTCTTGTTTTATCTGTTTTATTTTTACCTTGAATCTTGTTAATGATGATTAGCAATGAAGGATGTTCTAATGTTATTGCATGATATACCAGCTCCACCATGTTGATTAATTTAGTTGTGGATAATTTATAGATAATTTTTTGGAGTCTTCAACTTCTTATTGATATTACTTTGATGCTCTTCTCTCCAGTAGCTTTATAACATTTTTTGCATACAGTAGTTTCTGTACTTTTAATGCTGTTTGGGGATATTGATATGAATTCTTACTGTGCAGCATATTTCAGTCAGAAATAAAAAACAAATGTAAAATACTCAGTTCAGATATTTAAGGACTTGAGACAAATTTGTTTTATCATAAACCCATCATTCATGTATTGTATTTGGTAGCATGTAAGATCAGCGGCACTTGAGACCTGTTGGTTTATAAGAAATTTTTTACTGTAAAATAATTATGTTGGAGGCTTGCATATACTACACATTAAGTACTAGCTTAGCTACTTGTCATAGTGGAGTCTTTATAAATGTTTAGTCCTCTTTGTATTAATGAATTTTAAAATGAAGTTGTCAAGATCTTATTTAATAAGGAATATCATGTTAATCTATATGAGAATTAATTCTTTTATTGATGGGAATGTAATAGGAAGCTAATTTCCAAGGATATGCTTGAGAAGCAAATACCTTTACAGAAGTTTCACATTCACATGAATATTTTGTTTGTTTTTCATAAGAGTGAATTTTCAAATACATATAGTATTATAGTATCCTATTTAACAATGAATAATGTGTATTTAGGTATAGTATATTTATCAACATAAATATTTTATATAAGAATCACTCATAAATACAAACAGTTCATCTAAAAGCTGAGTAGTACATTAAGTCCTTGCTCAGTAGATTCATCCTCTTCTTCCTGGTCCCATCCTTCAAGAATACTAGAAGAGAGCAGCAGCATCCCCTCAGCACTGAGTTGGTGAGTTTAAAAGAACAACTGGCCAAACTAGGAGTGGTGATTCCAACACTGAAAAAATAATCCAACCAAATGTATAGAACAGTGACGCAGACAAAGATCCTGAAGCAGAGCCTCCTGGTATTCCTGGAGGAGAGGGCCAGGAAGAAGAGGATGAACCTACTGAGCAAGGACTCACCAGCTATGTCTTGCAATATCCAGAAAACATTATCACATGTCTGTGCCACCTCAGAAAGAAGGACCACAAGCGGCAGTTGAGAACTATTGCCCAGAAACTTGTTACCCTTAATGAAGGTAAGTAAAGACGAGTACCTGTTGCAGACTTTCTCGCAAACATCAGAGTTACTTTGTAACTCAGATGTTCTGTATTCTTTGTATTCAAAGAATTTCCACCAAAGAATGTTTACCTCTCTATTCATGAAAGCATTACAAACACATAGGAGAGTTACTGGTGAGTTGCAGTGACACGATAATAATAATAATAATAATAATAATAATAATAATAATAATAATAATTTCTGGATCGGGGTCCCGTGTCACCCGGTGAAATAGTCCATTCAGCACTTATTTCTAGGTAATTCCGTTGCTAGATACCAGAGAAAGCTAAATGAAATGCTGGAGTTACTACCCCCAGAGCGAGCTCCACTAGATGGAGTCGTGTATGGAAAAGGGTGAACTACAAAAACACGGAACCTTATCCTATAGAGATTCCCAATGTCAAAAGTCCCAACGAGAGAGGTGCCGATACAAGCCCATGCACTACTCGCGGACTGTATACAAGGCAACACTAGCCGCATTCCATTTTAGCACGTTTTTCGTTCACACGTAATTTCGTTGTGATCCTTATTTTGTGCTCTATTTTGGATTTTTTATGGCATCCTCGCAAGGTTCGTCTTCAATTACTTGAGTACCAGTGTTTTGTTGTTTTTTAGGCGATTGAGGCTTCTTATTTTCCTTTAGTTTAATAATTAAAGGGATTTATACGCCCGTCTCGATCTCCTCTCACGTTGTCTCTTGACCTCTCTTGGTCTTGGGTCGGCATGTTTGTTTTGTGTTTTTTATTTGTATCCCTTTTTATTTGGGATATTTTACCTTTAATGATCCCTAACTTTAGTGGGTTTGATTAATTTTTGTTTGTTCTGTACCCATTTACTACGAGAAGTGCTGTTTAGCGTTTAGGCTACAAGCTACCCCCTCGGGCCCATTCGCTTTTTATCATGGCTTCATTACGAGAGTGATTTTTATTACGGGAGTGATATTTAGCGTTTAGGCTACGAGCTACCCACTCGAGCCCATTCGCCTTTTATCATGGCTTCTTTACGGGAGTGATGTTTAGCGTTTAGGCTACAAGCTACCCCCTCGGGCCCATTCGCTTTTATCGTGGCTTCATTACGAGAAGTGTTGTTGAGCGTTTAAAAAACTGAGCTTCCCCCTCGAGCCCATTCGCTTATTATCATGGCCTCATTATGCTTTATTTTTGTCACTCACTTCTCTTAGCCTTTGGGGATCTTATTTTCATTGGTACTGTTACGGTTTTTACTTTGTTTTTATAATTTTGTTTATTTTGTGAATTTTGTGTTCCCTTCCTGGTCAAGTGCTGTCTTGCTGTTTAGGCTACGTGGTTCCCCCTCGGGCCTATTAAGCTTCTTATTTTGGCTTTATTTTGCCTTGTTTTAGACTCACTTCTCTAAGTGTATGGAAACACGATTTTCATTGTTACATTTAATTTTTGACCTTGTGCTTGGATGCTTTTGAATTTTGTTAATTTTGGGATACTTTCATTTAACTGGAGGTTGGTCATGTCCCTTCACGTCCATGTTGTGTTGGGCCTGCCTATCCTCCTACATGTACCTTATAGACAATTTTTGTTTTATTATGATTTTTTTTTTTGAGTTATTGGTTAGCCTTTACCCCTCTCCTAGGCTTCCTTCCTTTACATCGCCTCAGTTAGGTTAGCCTAGGGGTTGGCTGTAACACTTTTTTTCCTTCGGGAAAAAATTCGTTAAGGAGGGACGATCTCGATCTGTACGTATGAGTTTCATGTCGGTGATCTCGTTCTGTACATGTGTGTTTTATGTCTGGTGCTTCCCTTTGTTTGGTTTTGGCTTGGATATATTGCCTACGTCCACCCTCTCCCTGTTTCGGCTTTTCACTTAGGCTAATGTTCCTAATAAGTTAAGCTGGAATAGCGAGGGGTTTACCTGCGTAGCCTATCCTAGTTCAATCCTTCTTTGGGTTGCTTACCAATGGTGACCGGGAGTGCTCTCCCCACTCCTGTTCACACTTCTTTTACCGACTATATATATGTTATTTGTGGTTTAAGTGAGAGTCCCTTCTCTCCCTTTTATCCTTTGCTCTCTCTCCCCTTGGTTTGTTTTCAAAGTTTGTTAACTTTCAAGGTTTGAGAGCAATTATCCTTATTTTATGTTGTAGCCTACATCCCCTCCTCTGCATTCATTGATTGTCCTCGGTGTGTCTGAGTTGGCACTCCACCTGGACCTGGAGGTGACCAGGAGTGCTCTCCCCACTCCCGTTCACACTCCTTTTATCTTTCATTGCTCTCCTGGCCTTAGAGGTTTTTGCCCTTCCTCTCTTTTTTCTCTCGCTCTTGTCGTGCAACATAGCTTACATAGCGAGGGGATCTATGAGAATCTCTGGGCGCCCGGGATGCTGCCCCACCCCTGGTCGCTGCTTTGGGTTACCAACCTCCTGGCCTATCCTTCCCCCTTCCTTTTACGTCGACTATTTCCCTTCTCTTGTGGTGCTTCCTACATGTTCGCACCTCACTGTTGGGATCTCATATGAGGCCAGTTAGCGTTCTCCACCTAACTGTCTTCTGCTTTATTTACTTTTGTGCGTTCCCCCTCCTCTTTGCTACTACCTGTTGGTGTTTCGTTTATCTTGTTGGGCGCTCTCCTTGCTTACTGCTACGGTGGTTTTTAGTGTTTAGCGGTCGCCGTTTATCCCCACCGCTATCACTTCGTTCAGGATATCCTCCTCCGGGGTTTTCCTCTCTTGGCTCGGAGTGCGCCCACTTCAACAGTTCATAACCTTCCACATTTTATTCAAACATGATCGCTTCGAATGTTCCGTTGACTCTGTTTGTATGTCTATGAGTTTTGTCCTGTTAGCCCGGTTTTCTCTCCGGTTTTCTCCGGGGTTTTCCTGGTCTGACTAGGCTATGGCTGCTCGGTACTCTGCTCCGGCATCCGTTCCAGCATGCCCTTTTTTCATACATTTCGGCTGGTTTTGTCAAGTGCAGGAATGCTCCGCTATCCTGCAACAAACCAGCGGTCACGGAGTCTATATCTCCCATTCCGGTGCGCAGTCTGTTTTGGATTTATAGTTTGGCACGGAAGGTTATGAAGTACGCTATGCTCTCCTCGAGCAGACTTCTTGATGAACCCGTGAGGTTTTATATATACCTGTCGGTTTTCGTCTCCGCCAAACTCCGCCTCATGTGACTTATTCTTGACTCGGAAGGTTGTAAAGTAGATTATGCTCTCTCCGAGCAGGCTACTTGATGAATCCGTAGGTTTTATTTACACCAGTCGGTTTTATCGCCGCCAAACGCCACCTCCTTTGGCTTATTATTAGTCGTTTGGCACCCGGCAGATTGCGTTGTGCGCTATGCTCTCCCGAGCAGGCTACCTGATGAATCCGTAGGGTTTCATATACTGTATACCTGTCGGTTTTACCTCCGTCAGCTCCGCCTCATGTGGCTTATTAATAGTCGCTCTTCGCGCGATAAATCGGTAGGTTTCACATATACGCCTATCGATTTCACTCCGCCAAACTCCGTCTCGGGCGGGATTCTCGTTAATTCGGTAGGTTTCATATAAACCTATCAGTTCTCTGCCTCTTGTGGCTTATTAATAGTTAATCTTTCGGTGTTTGGGCTCTCTCCGGCGAGATTCTCGGTGGTTCGGTAGGTTTCATATCGCCTATCGATTTCCTCCGCCAAACTCCGTTTCGGGCGAGATTCTCGGTAAATTGGTAGGTTTCATATACACCTATCGGTTTTTCCTTCGCCAAACTCCGTCTTATATAACTTATTAATAGTTGTTCCTCCGGTGTCTGGGGTCCTATTTTTCCCCCTCCTGGAGGCCGGCTGCAAGTCTCGTAACCCTGTCGCTTCAAGTTAATTGTTTACAGAGAGTTTTCTGAAGACGTTGCGGCCTTCTGTCTCGTTCTCGGACCTGTGAACATCGCCCCGGAGCGATAAGTAGGTGCGGGAATAATTGAGGCAAACCTTTTCCGCTTAGCTCGGAATTAGGTGAGGCAAACTTTTTCCTTTAGGGGATTCGTTACCTTCTCATCCCTTTTCGACGGTTTCTGGTCTACCGTCCCTAAGGTGAAGTCAAAAAAAAAAAAAAAAAAAAAAAAACCCTTTTTAAACCAAGAAGACCCGCTCGGGTCCCCTCAAGGACGTCTCAGATCTCTAATCCGGTGCCATCTACGAGTTTGGCCTCGTCTTCTGAAAGGGACACGGCCCAAGCAAAGCAAGGCGGTTACCCCCTTCTTCCTTTGTTGAAAACTTTTTTACGGGTCTCCTTATAAGGAGCTCGATTTGAGGGTCATTGTCAACCTATTAAACTAACTATCTACCTCATGGTCCATGCCTTCCCTTTCCCAGGAGCTTAAATCCCAAGTGATTAATCTCAAGACTCATTGTCAATGGATCACCTGTTAAGTCCTGCTCCGTTCGAATTCTATCGTTCGACATCTCCACCTCTTTTCCCCTCCAGTCTGGGGAATCTTGGTGCCTTCCCTTTATGCTTCCCAGCATGAAGGCACCCTCCTGTCGGGGGTGTGGGCACACGGAGGTTGGTGGAAGGGCATTTCTTCCCTTCCGGTCTGGTATCCTCTTCTCCGGGTTTTACCAGACTGTCAGAACGAGCATGGCATCTGTCTGGCAGGATCCATAAGTGAGCCCCTCAGCTAGGGGCTGGACACATCGTCTCCTGAGAACTCTAACGGAGTGGCAGGCGGAGAATCCCAAGTTCACGCCAGCTGTGGGGTCTTACCGTGTTCTCTTTGAGAGCCCTGTTTTTACCCCTTGTGCTCCGAATGTAGCCCCTCTTATCAACAGGCTTGTTTTGAAAATGTATCGCTGAGGCATTTCCGGAGACAGATATCACAGATGCATTCACAGTGAATCTTCTAACCCGGGACTACGCTTCTAATTTATTCAGCGTACAGCTCCCTAAGCTTCGGAGTCAATTTTCGAAGCTGAAACAGGTGTAAGTCAGGCTTGCCCGTTCCGCCTTTGAGCTGAAAAAATCTTATGAACAGTTTCACCTGGAGAATTAATCTTTTCCCCAGGTGGGCGTTATTACGGCCCGTCTGGGGCTACTATTGTTACCCAGAGCCTCCGTTCTCATGGGTGTCTACCCTACGAGCAGAAAGGTCTGATCTTGCCGGGACCTGTCCCAAGTCCGGCAAGAAGTTCATGTAGTTCAAGAGCCCCCTGCTCAGGCGGTGGTGCAGGCTCTTCAGGTCTCTGCCCCTAGACAGCCGTCAGCTCTCACTCCCAGCCTCCACCTCGATGTGTGTGGGTTCAGCCAACACATCAGCCCCTTGTAACACCCCCGTGTGTCTCTGCCTCCCCCACGTGCCTGCCGAAGTTTTCTTTACTTCATATTGAAAACGTAAGGAAAGAATTTTCACTAGACATTTGGCCAGAGGCTCTGACCCTCGGGGTTATCATAGGAGCAGGGATGCATCCTACTCCCTCTCCGAGAAATTGGGAAGGCATTCGCTTCACGGGAGGCAATCAAGCCTCCTCCCCCTGTAGTATTTCTCATATGGGTGGGAGGCTGTACCATTTTCGGGGCCACTGGAACTTCAGTTCCTGGGCCCAGAGTATAGTTATCAGGGCCGGGGTGGGGCTGGACTGTTGTTCCCCCCAATCAGGTTCAATCAGCCTCCGGCCAGAGTTCTGGGGTCTTTGTGAATGGCCTGTCGGGCTTTTTCAGTCTGCCAAGGAAGTTCCTTCCACTGGAAAATTTTTCCGGCGTGTCCCGTTTGTTTTCCTTATTCATGCGGCAAGTCTCGGTTGCTTACAGTCTTATGGGTTCGGATCCTACTGCGCCGTGGAGCCGTAACCACCTCTATAGACCTTTCCGACGCTTCCTTTCACATCTTGGTTGCAGAAAGGTCCTATCCCTTCTTGGGATTCAGACTCGGGGAGCAGGCGTACCCCTTCAGGTTCATGCCCTCCTCAATGCGGCTCCAGAGTCTTTGCCAGTTTGAACAATACCGTAATTCAACAGCTCCGGTATTAGGAGGCTATGCTAGCTGCATATCTAGTTGCCTGGCTCATTTGGGCACCCAGCGTCGGGAATTGCCTGAGGGCGCCGGTCATTATAATCGGTTTCTAGAGTCTTTGGGCTTCTAAGTAACCAGGAAGGAATCCCACCTGATTCAGGAGGGTAGCCTTCCGTAGTTATGAATCCAGTGGAAGTGGAAAGAGATAGCAAGGACATCCTATCATTTCATCATCTCAAGCATACCTCTCCCCGTGCCCAAGAAAAGGTCCTGGGTTTTCTCCAGTTTGCTTCAGTGACGGTTCTCCTTCTGAAGTCAAAGCTGGAGTTTATGACCGGGGTATGGTGGAGTCAGGGACGTGTCTCCTTGATTCCTCCTGCTTGAATAGTGGCCTCCGGCCTTGCACAACTGTCAAGTGCTTACCGAAGTCAGTTCCTCTCCAGCTTTCCCCTCCGGCCTCAGTATTCCACACCGTCACCTCTCTGGGCGGGTGAGGTGGATATTTTTTTTGGCCCAATGAAGTACATGGTACTTAGTCGGTCACGTTCCGGCAGTTCCATATCAACGCTTTGGAGGGCGGTGACAGTCTTCCTGTCCTTGGGAAACTTCTTCCCCCCAAGGGGTTTCCTTTTAGGCTGGTTCTGAACAAAACAGCAATAGTGCGCTGCGTAAACAAGTGGTTTTGGACTCGAATTGCTTCGTTCAGGTTATGGTTTATTCTTCTCCATAACCAAGAGACGCAGGTGCCTCTGTCTACCACCCTTCTCGTAGGGGTCCAAAAGGTCACTGCTTTTTCCCTATCCAGGGCCTCCCCCCTGGTGTCGGAATAGTCCTTAGACGAAGCGTCATTCAGGTAGCCTTGTGACCTTTTCCTGGGCCTGAAGTAGGTCTGTTTGCAACCCAATTCAGCCACAACTATCAAGCTGTCCCGTCTGGTATAAACTCAGCCTGCGTCAGCCCCCTCAAACTCTGATGTCCTGGCTTTGTGGTCTTTGTGAATCTTACAGTTTAGGAGGAAACTGATATTGGTCCTGTTATTACTGTTTTCCTGAAATCAGTTAAGGGATCCTACTCTACTGCAGTATGGTTCTGCAGTTAAGTAACTAGCACTCTTCACATAGTTTTCGAAGCTACAGTACTGATGCGGCCGCATTGGCCTCGAGGAAAGTGTTTTGTTGGAACCAGACTCACAGGCCCTTAACTTTCATCCCTAAGGTCTGTGTTCGTCTAAGAACAGTACTCCGTCCACATTCGGTTTCCTGGTCTTTGAGTAATGTATCGGAGTTAGCCGGTAACTAACAATCATCCTGTTCTTACCTTTCCTTGTTAAGGAAGTCCCAAAAATTTTTAATCAGCTTAGCTTCTAGTGTTAGTTTTCCTGTACTGTCTGCCCTGTCTGGCGGAACCAATCAGTTTGGTTTCCCCTCATCAGGGGTAGTGTTGTGAATTCCTCACCCTAACTTTCTATCCTCAATTGAAGGTCCTCATTTTCGGTGGTCACCTGGGAAAGTACTCCCCTTTTACAAGGTCTGTTTCTGTGTCCAGTTTTCTCCTTTCAGGCTTTTTAGACAGTCCCTCGCAATTTTGTCAGGTCCTCTCCTTAAAAAAGGGGGCACTGTCATTGGGTCTGCTATTAGGCAGGAAGTATTTTCTTAATACAAGCCTATTCAGGTGCTATTCTAAGCTCTTGATCTTAGACGGTGACCACTTACATTATTTTCATTACATGAACTTAGAGGACCTTACTAATGTTCAGGGTAGAATTCTTCTAGTTTTCAATGTTTCTATTTAAGTCTTTAATAGCATAAGAATGATGTTTATTTCTCTGTTACTATTTCACCGGGTGACACGGGACCCCGATCCAGAAAAAGGATTTTGACAAAGGAAAATCTATTTCTGGAGAGGGGCCCGTGTCACCCGGGTGACCCACCCTGTTTTTCATTCTCTCCCTCCCTTGATAAACTTCATTCTAGTGAGGTGGGTGCTAACATGGAATGCGGCTAGTGTTGCCCTTGTATACAGTCCGCGAGTAGTGCATGGGCTTGTATCGGCACCTCTCTCGTTGGGACTTTTGACATTGGGAATCTCTATAGGATAAGGTTCCGTGTTTTTGTAGTTCACCCTTTTCCATACACGACTCCATCTAGTGGAGATCGCTCTGGGGGTAGTAACTCCAGCATTTCATTTAGCTTTCTCTGGTATCTAGCAACGGAATTACCTAGAAATAAGTGCTGAATGGACTATTTCACCGGGTGACACGGGCCCCTCTCCAGAAATAGATTTTTCCTTTGTCAAAATCTTTTAATAATAATAATAATAATAATAATAATAAAGTATGAATAAATTATATTAAAATTACTAAATTGAATCATGTGTTAGGCTAGGCCATCTAAACTTAGTGTCCCTGTAGGGGGAGTAGTGCACTTAAGTGCACCACAGTCATTGCTTGAGTTTCTTTGCAGTATCCCTTTGGCCCATAGCTGCAATCCCTTTCATTCCTTTCACTGTACCTCCATTCATACTCTCTTTCTTCCATTACTTTCCACACTCTCCTAACAGTTGTTTTATAATGTAACTACAAGGCTTTCTTCTTGTTACATCTTTAAAACCTTTTTACTCTCGATTTCCCTCTCAGCTCTGAATGACCTCATAGATCCCAGTGGTTGGCCTTTGGCCTAAATTTTATATTCCATTCTACTCCATCTTAAAAATATGTGTACCTGACACCTCAGCTTCACATAAAAGACTTAATGGATATTTTAAATTTTTTACCCATGTAGACAGAATAAGAAAAGTAAGGTACTCATCAATTGCCTTCTTTTCAAGAATCTGTGATATTCCTCTCACTTCAGGATTGCCATTTTCCATTGTTGTTCCAACCAGTATCTCATTTTTTTGATACCCAGTTCATCATTCTTTTACAACATAGTTCACTTCTTTTCCTTAGTTAATGATGAACAGTTTGACTTATTGCTCAAGTTGTAATTGGTGTTTACCTTTGAATCACTAGCTCTGTGGTGGAGCTATCTAATTATGTTTCTTAGAAATTTCAGCAACATTTTAGTGTGCTTTTCAGTAAATTGTATATATAGGTACAGTAATTTACATTCTTGTACAGTATAGTTTTGTATTGATTTTATAAGTTTAAGTACTTGCTGTTAACAAGTGGTGTATTAGGCACCCTGAGGTGGGTTTTAATCACCATTAGCCACTTTCATTTAAGCTGTGAAGAAGGGTAAGTGGACTGTCTGTACTTCCTTGTACAGTTATTTTTGGTAATTTCTATTTTCGAGAATGTTCTACAATTTATTCTCTTTTTTTTTGGGGGGGGATGGGGTTGCATTCCTTCCCAGCATTAATGATCTCTTTGGCTCTCATTAGGGAGATATGTGTTTATGTTTTGAATATTTCATATAGTCACCTCTGCACAGACTACACAGTCCAATGCATTATGCTATGTACAGTACGTGATATCTCTTTTGTGAGGTACAGTACCACACAATTTTCTATAAGTTGCATTCCAGCTGCAACCAAATTGTGGAATCCTGATCATGTTAAAGAATTGTTGGAGTTTAGAACTTGATGCAAATGCTTTTTGTTGAGCAGGTTCAAATAAGTCTTATTTCATACTTTATATTTATGGATTTATTTTTTGCTGTTTATTGTGATTGTTTTTCACTTTTATCTGTCTGATTTTTTTTCTGCTTTTATAGATTATTCTTTGCATCTGTAGTTCTTTCCTGTACTGGACTTTCTTTTTTGAGGCTCTTGGGCTCTAACATTCTACTTTTCTAACTACAGTTGCAGATTAGTCAGTGATAATGAAAATAATAAGGCATATTGTTAAAACTTGTTCACGTCCAAGGGCTGGATATGCCCATAAATCCCAAGCCAGCTATGACACATTGGGGTTAATGACTTAGATTAAGCTTAGCATATGCTAGTATGGGCTCCTCCTCCTAGAGCAACCCTGAAGTGACATTGAAACCTGTGGCAGTGAAGAAAATTTTGGTCGTGGGAAAAGGAAAAAGTACATGTAGGATTGACACCCCTTTGGAAAAAGTTCTTAAAAGTACAGTAAGTCTTGTTATAGTTAGAGAGGCCAGGAAGGAAAGAAAAAAGTTCTTGAAAGAGGGAAGGCCTTGGAAGTGTGATGGAAGGCCAGAAAGGAAAAGGGAAATATTTGTGCTATGAGAAAAAGAAACAATTCTTTGGAAAATATTCTTTGGAGTAAAAAATAAGGCTCAAGTGGAATACAGGGAAATAGTTTAGTTCCAGATGTTATGCAGTTGAGGAAAAAGAAAAAGTTAAATTGGAGTGAAAAAAAATACAGCTGAACAGCCAAGCACCCTAGCTGAGCACTGGGTGTTTGCTAATGGGGTCAATGATAGTTGGAAAGATTTTATTCAGCAAAAGTAATTGCATTGGATTGAAAAGAAATAAAATCTTATATGTAGAGAAAAAGGCAAAATAAGTAAAAGGTAATATCCCAAATTAGAAAACACCACACGAGCTACTAGTGCACCATTACATGGGCAAACTCTCACCTGAGTAGAGATCACTGAATACATACTATGCTCATGTTCTGGAAGAAATGACCCCTTATTGGTAGCCTCAGTTGATTTCCAGAAAGTTTTTGATCCACAGACAGAACGCTTACTGGAATCATGAAATATATATTACATGTGTAGGATAAAAATGTAGTTGCCAAGATATATGCAAATGACACAACAGCACTTTCTCAATACTGTAGAACATTAAAAATAAAATTTAACAATTGGCATAAGGCAGGGATGCAATGGGTCAACCGGGGATATTGTATGCAATAGAGGTAGACAATATCTAAAGGGTTTTGATGGCCCTTCAGTCCGGAGTCAAATTTTTATCTCTTACTGTCCCCTCATTTCTTTCATCCCTTTATATTTTCTGTCCATTCCCTTATCAAACTTCACTTCTTGCTGTCTCTTCCCATGCCAACTCGCCATGGGGCAGCACTGCAGGGTATGGCCCACACCCTCCCCTAATGAGTTACAACCACAGATGAAATTGGGCTGTTCCTGTTGGGTCAGCGGATTTAAATCAAGGCCCAACCACGCAGTCTGATTTGGGTAGGGACTGTGTGCTGTACAAGCAACTACCTACCCCCAAAACAATGCTCAGCATTGCTACATACAATGTAAAAACCCTCTCTGAAGAGTTACACCTGAGCAGCCTCGAAACAGAGATTAAAAACATCAATTGGGACATTATTGGAATCTCTGAGATGAGAAGACCAGGTGAGAAAATCCAAATGCTTAAAAGCAGACATGTGCTTTACAACAGTGGCAAGGAAAGCAAACAAAATGGTGTTGGATTTCTCATAAACAAAAACTTACAGAGCAACATTGAGAAGTTCACAGCCACATCTGACAGAGTAGCTAGTGTCACTCTTAGAATTTCAAAACGGTACAGACTAGCAATCGTACAGGTATATGCTCCCACATCAATGTCATCCCAGGGGGAACTGGATAACTTTTATGATGACCTATATACCACTTTAAATAATAATACAACATAATGGGGGATTTCAGTGCTAAAATTGGACAAGGGAATGAAGATTGTGTTGGCAAATTTGGATATGGAGAGAGAAATGAGAGGGGAAATGACTTGATCACTTTTGCTGTAGCACATGACTTCAAGATCATGAACAAATTCTTTCAAAAGAGTGAAAACAAGAGATGGACATGATGAAGCCCAAACCATGAAACACGAAATGAAATAGACTACATACTTGTAGGCAAACATAATATAGTTAAAAGTGTTGATGTCCTCCTGAACCAAGTCAACGTAGGCAATGGTCACAGGATGGTAAGAGGCAAAATCCAAATCAACACCAAACAAGAAAGACAAAAACTATTCTTCTCAAGACCAGAACATATCAAAATACCTGAAGCTCTCATCTACATTTCAGATAGAGTTAAAAAACCGCTACAAAATTCTTGAAAATTTAGAAGACCAAAACAGTACTGTAATGTAAATGATCTTGAAAACTTGAATACTGTAATAACATCATTATCCCATAGAAAGAAGTAGCAAAGAAGTTCCAGGACAGAAAGCCCTCCGACAACAGCAAATTCTCTGAAGAGACAAAGAACCTCATGAAAAAATGTAGAAATCTCAAGCCCCATCAACAGTGCAGGAGGAAATTGAAGCATCAGAACTAAACAAAACTATACAGAAAAAGCAAGAAGAAATCCTTCAAAACAGAACAACAGAAATAATTGAAGATGTCATTAAACTGGGCAGAGGGTTTAAAACAGCAAAAAGAAAACTCAGCCATGGGAAGCTGCAGTTCACTGGGGTGCTAGAAGAAGACGGATCCCTTACAACCAATTTTGATGGAATAGTTAAGTGAGCAAGAGAGTAGTACCAAAAGCTTTACTTCTCAGAAAGACCCCGTTACCATCTTCACAAAAGAGAAAATCAACACCTATCTCATGACTTTCCAGAGAACATAGCATGCGAGGTGCGACTTGTTATCAAGCAAATGAAGAAGGGGAAAGCACTGGGGCCATATAACATCACACTGGACCTAATAACAGATGCTGATGAGCCAATCCAAGTCGGATTGGCGGGACTATTCAATGAATGTTTGAAGAAGAGCAAAACACCAGGAGAGTGGAATAAAACCATCCTCATTCTACTCTACAAAAAAGGTGACCGCAGGAACATGAACAACCAAAGACCAATCAGCCTCCATAATGTTATAAGATCTTCACCAGAGTTATCACTAATCAGTTGCAGGTAAGCTTGATGAAAATCAGCCAAGGGAACAAGCAGGCTATAGAAGGGGCTTCTCCACAATTGACCATCTACAAACAGTAAACCAGATCATTGAGAAAACAAACGAATATAAAATCCCATACTAGTAGAAGCACTTGTAGATTACACCAAAGCATTTGACTCGGTCGAAACTAAGGAGGTCATGTCAGGGCTGGAAGAACAGGGAGTTGACGAAGTTTACATCAATGTCCTCCATCACATCTGTGACCATGCAACATTGTTTATTCGCCTCCACAAGGACTCTGAACCATTCCAACTCGAGAGGATTCAGACAAGGTGACACAAGCTCACCGAAAGTGTTTACTGCCTGCCTGGAGAGAGCTTTCTGACAACTCAACTGGCAAGAAAAAGGAATAAGAATAGATGGAGAATACCTAAGTCACCTGAGATTTGCTGATGACATCATTATCGTTGCCCCCACCAAAGAAGAGCTTCAGCAAATGCTCAGTGAGCTAAATGAAGCAAGCAAATCAGTAGGCCTCCACATGAACTTCCATAAGACCAAAGTCATGAGCAATAAATACACTGAAAATGCAGATGACATACTTGAAACTGAAAATCAACAAATTGAGGAAGTGGACCACTACATCTACCTTAGACAACAAATCTCTCTACATGACGCTTCCAAAGAGAGCGAAATAAAAAGAAGAATAACCTTCGGTTGGCAGGCGTTTGGAAGAGCCAGTATAGTGTTAAAAAATAAGAAGATTCCCATCATCTTAAAAAGGAAAGTCTATGATCAGTGTATCCTCCCCACTGTCACCTATGAGGCCGAAACTTGGAATCTAACAAAAAAGCTTTCCCCTAAGTTACGAACAGTGCAGAGGGCACATGAAAGAATTATGCTAGATCTAACTTGGAAGGATAGAAAAACAGCTAAATGGATACGTCAAAAACTAAAGTAAAGGATATCCTTGAAACCATCAGTAAGCTCAAGTGGAACAGGACAGAGTGCATTGCCAGGATGACAGACAGCAGATGGACATCATGAACAACCTTCTGGACGCTCCGAGGATGTACAAGAAACCGAGGAAGACAAAAAAACCCACTGGCGAGATGACTTAGACCAACATAAACGATAGTGGCACAGAACAGCAGGGGATAGAAATCTGTGGAGGAACCTGGGGAAGGCCTAAATCCAAAAAAGGACTTTTGAAGGCTGAAATGATGATGATGTTCTTATTTGTAATTTACTTGATTCTTTGGAAGAAATGGTAAAAGCCATGAAAATTCATATAAAAAAGTTAGTGGATGTATCCTTAGTATAAACAAGGACCCTGTAGGAGGATAGTGCCATCAGTGCACCTCACGCAGTGCACTCTAGGTATTTTTTTAGGTTCTTTGCAATGTCCCTTTGGCCCATGGCTGAAACCCTTTTATTGTACCTCCGATCATATTCTCTTTCTTCCAACTTACTTTCCATCCTCTCTTATCTATTGTTTCATAGTGCAACTGCAAGGTTTTCCTCCTGCTATACCTATAAAACCTTTAACTTTCAGTTAACCTTTCAGTCCTGTAAACAACAACAACAACAATAATAATAATAATAATAATAATAATAAATTTAAATTCAGCGACTGGTACAAAATAGATAAAATAGAAGACATACAATATAGTAAATGAATTAGAACAGTAAAGCAAATAAAATATCTAGCTATTACTAGACATAACTCAAAATATTGCTTTAGAAAAGGCAGCACGAATGGCAACATGGTAACTCAGTCTTAAGTAAAAGTTGTAGCTGGATGGTGATAATCGGAAGGGTTTAGCGATGCTAACGTTCTTGTAAGCCATGGAAAAAGTGAAGCCAAGCAAAAAAAAATAAATAAAATTGCAAAAAAAAAGATAACCACATTTATAGGATAATAGTGAATGCACCAGGGCACTCCCAAGTTGTGTTTTACTATCTGATGTATGGGGAGTCATAAAGACACTCATGGGATACGAAGAATAAGCATGCATATCCCAACAGTGACAGGAATAGTCTCCGGTAAGAAAAAAGTATAGAGGAGCTGCGCTCTTTAGGCCTTTTTCTGCCTCACTGCTCTGCTTAAAAGCAGATCAAAGGCATATTTCAGTTGGTAAATGACCTAACCAACCACACCTAACCTTCCCTAGCCTAACAACTCGTAGGACACTGTGTCTTGACTTTACCAGGGGTTTTGTTCCCTAAATCCACCAACTTGACATCGTGCATAACCGAGTGAAATATGTTCAACTATTACCCAGGTTCCTCTATGACATAAATTTGGACCAGTATAAGACAAAAAACTTTTTGGATTTTGCAAATGAAACGTTGTGTGAAAGAGTTAAACTATTGTTTAAGCAAAATGGAATGGATTAAAGAAACGCAGTTAAAAGAAATTTTAAAAGGTTGGGACACAAAAAGCATGGAAAAGAGAAATAATTGAGAATCATCACTGAAAATCTATGGAAAATTTAAGGAAAAATAAGAGAAGAACCTTGGTACGATACAACTCTTTGCTGATGTAGCAGACCTAGAATGATGGGAGAAGATTAAAGATGGAAAGAAATGAATATCTATTAATTTACTGACTACCGTATAACAATACTGTGAACAGATTTAAAATCATGCAGCAGGCATATCAGGAAGATGAAGAGCGACTAATAGCTAACATCTTACTATTCACAAATTTGTCTAAAGAGGAAATCGAAAATAGGAAGAGTGAATGTCCAAAACGCACAAAAACACATAAGTTATCACAGATAAAAGATACTTAAACAAGCACTACCAAAGGAAAAAGAGAATGGGCAAGAGAGCTGTTTCAAAAGCAATGAAGCTCACTAATACTACTACTACTACGACGGTCACCCCCGCTACTACAACATTTCCTTGCGGACAGTTTTGACAATCTAAAGCAGGGGTTCTTAACCTTTTTTCTCCAATTCCCCACTTTTCAGTGAGCCAACTCTCCATTTCCCACCAAAGCATCGGTCATTGACAAATTCGAGTTTAACCCATGCAGTGTTTAACTTTAATACGTAAATATACGCTTTGCTTTTTTGTGCCATTTTACGGCCTTTAATTTTTTTTGCACTATCGATTATTTGTGGGTGGAAACAAATTCACGAAATGTGACAACAAGACAGTGGTTCTTCTGTCCGACCGGTCATTCCCCACTTGGCAACTCCGCCATTCCCCACCAGTGGGGAATTCCCCACAGGTTAAGAACCACTGATCTAAAGCATTCCAGAGTATTTTGTCGTTAACATAATTAAGCACATTGTTGTGTGAGCGTAAAGGAACTATGCCCTGACCTATCATCAACTTCAGTTTTGCATGGCATGTAGCTTATTAAAACAAGAACCATGTCAAAAGCTATCTTGGGAAAAATTATTAATAAATGTGATTCATTTGCTCCGAGACTAATATTGATCACAGGTGAGTCGATTGCAAGTGTAAACTGCCTAAGCTGATGTTATTAGTGTTGTTTTTATTGTTTTGGACTATCTACAATTTAGAAACCACAGTGGGAGAGCGGGTGCATTGGAAAGAGGAAAACTAAACGAGGGAAATACAATAACCTTAATCCCATCGGTGATTCTCATTCAGATTAGGTAAGGCAAGTTTTTGAATGTTTTCAAACTACTATCGTGCAAGAGGGTAAGGACCTGGGGTAAAACTGGAGAATACCACCATGCCCCTCTGGTTTGGCAACTATCAGTTTACAGGCAAGATGGGCGCCATGTTCTGTACCAGCCCCTTGGGGATGAGTGGAAAAATATGAAACGGTATTTCTACATAACAGCTCTTCACGATTTATATATTACTTAGGAAATTGATTTTTCCTATACTTAAGGTGTTGCTGATGAAGGAGGTGGTGTTTTTAATTGTTGGTCAACTATTATTAACATACAACGCTACTCAACAATGTTGGGGACCCTGTGGGAACTCTGGGTTTTGGGTGGGGAAATATACTAGAAGGAAACCGGATTGTCACGTTGGTCTTATGGAATGGTTCCGTGCATTCGCAAGTCATTAGGGAGCCATATGTTCAAGAAGGGAATGGCTAAGGAAATCTATTATAAAAGGAACCATACTAACCCAACTTACCCTAACCTAACCTATCCTAGTAGGCTCTGTTACTTAGCAGGGGGCTCTGCCCCCAGACCCCCAGTGAAGGAAACTCCACTCTTGACCAAAAGTTTCCCTATGGCACTGCACTTGTGCGATAACATTCCAGGCTGGCCAGCATACAGTAACATATCAGTTCTGAGGTTAATTACAGTCCACTGACAAAAAATAATGGTAAATTCTTGATAAGCAACCAAAATACTATAGTAAAAGTCAATTTCCAAGGTAATAGCCTATGCAGAGTTGTTCCATAATTCTATCCATAAAACAAAGATGATAAATATAGGCAAAAAAAAAAAATGTAAATGTTAATGAAAACAAAAACAAAAAGGATAACTATTCTGGTTGGCAACTGGCAGGAGACAGGCTGCAGTAGTTGTGTTTAGTTTTGTTGGACTTGGTAAGGTTAGGTGTGGTTGGTTAGGTCATTTGCTAAGAAAGTTAGTGTCAGAAACGGTAGAACTAAGCAAGAGCTCCGTATCAGGTATTACTCTGGAAATTGATTTTTTCTTTTGTGTTTTGGTTGCTTATTAAGAATTTACTGTTATTTTTTGTCGGTCGACTGTAATTAACCTGTAATTAACCTGGCAGCAGAGACTTCTCCTTAGGGGGCAGGCTACAGATCTGAATCCAACCTAGCTCCACCTGGGTCTTCCTGGCATCCCATCACGAGATGGTTTCCTTGCTCATCTAACTGGTGCTCCAGTGGTAACTCACGCTGTGGCTACCGCTGTCACCAGCAGTGTGACCATGACAGCTTTTGCTAAGATGCCGGTGACTGTCTCATCTCACCTGGGGGACCCAGGTGACCATCATGCTGGCATCTCAGAATGCAGTGCCTCTGCCTCCTGGCTTCTCCATGGCCCAGCTGTCCGTGCCTCATGTTATGGTTCCTGCTCCTGCTGTTCTTGGCTTTGCTGGCTCCTAGGCTATCCTGGCTGTTCCACCTGCCCCAGCTATCCTGGTCGCCCTGGTCGTGGCTCCTGGCTTCCCTGGCTCTTGGCCTGTCCTGGCTCCTCCACCTGCCCAGGCTGTTCTAAGTTAAGTTAAGTACTGTATATGTTAGTTTTACCAGACCACTGAGCTGATTAACAGCTCTCCTAGGGCTAGCCCGAGGGATTAGACTTATTTAACGTGGCTAACAACCAATTGGTTACTTAGCAACTGGTCGTCCTAGTCGCTGCTCCTGGCTTCCCCGGCTCCCGGGCTGTACTGGCTGCCCCGGCTGCCCCAGTCACCGCTGTTGATAAATCTGCTGCCTGGGTCGCTCCTGGTTCCCTGGCCACCCTGGCTGCTCCTGTGACATCTGCTGCTCCCTCCTGGATGGGGGACTTGACCGCCATCCTGAAGAAGATGATGAAGAAGAAGTCGAAGAAGAGGGCTAGGAAGGTGTCGTTGTCTTCGTCTTCATTGTCTTTGTCTTCATCGTCGCCTACCACCTCCTCCCTTTCTTCTTCCGAGGCCTGTCGGTCGAAGAAGAAGAAGAAGAAGGCTGTCTCTCCCCTCCCAAGAAATCCCATTCTGGGACTTCTAAAGGACTGCCTCCCTCCACAGGGGAGGCAGTGGAATCTCTCGTCGGCTCTTCCTGTCATGCAGGTCAGGGAACTGAATCGTTGACCCCCCGCAGCTTGCAAACCTTGAACTGCATACCCGTTGCCGCGCCTAAGAAGTCTGCTTTGAAGGCTGGTGCTGTGCCGGGTGCTTGTTCGTGAACTACTCCGAGTACCCAAACCAGTACTGGAGAGTCTCCTCACTGTACCGATTCAGGCACAGGATGGGAGAATGAGCCAAGACATGCAGGCATCTTGGCTCTGCCCAGGGATAGTTCCTCATTGGATGGGTTGGTATCATACCCGGATAGCACTCTGCTGGGCCCGTGTTCGATTCTCCGACCGGCCAATGAAGAATTAGAGAAATTTATTTCTGGTGATAGAAATTAATTTCTCGTGATAATGTGGTTCGGATTCCACAATAAGCTGTAGGTCCCGTTGCTAGGTAACCAACTGGTTCTTAGCCACGTAAAATAAATTTCATCCTTTGGGCCAGCCCTAAGAGAGCTGTTAATCAGCTCAGTGGTCTGGTTATACTAAGGTATACGTAACTATTTTCTGCTTGCTGGCACTTCCCTTATTGGCAAGTCAGGTTCCCAGGTAGGTGCTTTGGTCTCTCGAATCCAAGCATCTGGTGAGACAGAGAGGAGATCCCCTATACAGTCTTCTGGCAAGGTTCTGGCCACGAAGAAGACTGGGGCTTGTCAAGAGGACAGCGCAAGTTGTTGCTAGCCATCCATGCGTTCGACTCCACCCACTCCCCAATCATGTTTGTGTGATCGACCTAGCTCGGTCGAGTCGAGTGCTCGGCTCGACTTGCACGAACCGCTACGCTCTCCTCGGGACAGCGCTTCACTAAGGGAAAAGCGCTCTCCTGGACCCAGGTTGCTGTCACTGTGAGTTGATACTCCTTGCCTGTCCCTTCAACCTCCTGGGGTTTCCCTGGGAGGGGCAAGTCGGACAGGAGGAACTCTGGAGACTCCTCTCTGCAGAGTTTGACTATAAAGGCATGCTTCCCACACCCCCCCGCAAATAGGTCAAATCCGTGAATGCTTAAAACCCCTCTAAAAACACTTAGAACTGCCCATTTTGATAGCTTAAACACAGAAAAACCCTGTAAAAATGCTTATACCTGAATATTTTAATAGTTTTATCACAAAAAGTGCATTTATTCATGAAAATTATATGAAAATACAGTAATTAGTGAATATTTCTCAGTGAAAAATACCGCGAATGGGCAAATTTTCCGCGAATGATGGCTAGATATGTTCCACAGAGAAACCCGCGAATGCGTGAGTCCGCGAACGTTGACAACGTGAATACGGGGGTTTTACTGTATGTTCCTGGCTTGGTCCTCAAATCTACTATATCGTACGCCCTTGTAGTGAAGGAAGGATCCAAGGGGTCTGCTGAGGTTCTCCCTCCTGCTGGGAGAGTAGATTGGGAGGACCGCACCCTTAAAAGACTTGAGGGTCCTTTCCCCTAGGATGCAGACCCCAGAAAAACAGAAGACTTTTGCAGAGGTCATGGTGCTGATCTGTCAGCACAACGACCTTGGGGAATGGACCACGGCCTTGTCTGTGGATCATCGTTTGTGCCTTGAACCCTTCTGGGGTCCAAAAAAGAACCCAAGTTTTCGGTGGGGCTGCTGTGGTCCACGCTTGCCGAGGGAGTTCTCGATCAGGTGAATAATCTTGTTTCTGGGCAAGATAATTCACTTCGTTCGAACCGTTCGGATAAGCTGCTTCTCCCTCCTCTGCCTCAACAGAAGTGCTTCTATACACTCTTGGAGAGGGCATTGCCAACCAAGCAGGTTGACCTGGACCTGGTGCATCTAGGCTCGGTCTCTCACTGCTGCAGCTTACAGTGGAAGGAATCTCCCTCTTGCAGCAGGAAGCAGCGACCCTGGAAGCCACCACTATGGCGGCTCTCCAGGCAGACTCCTGGCTGGATCTGTGGTCATTCATAGTATCCAAAGTGGCTGCCTCCTCGGGCACTGTTGTGCCTGGGGAGGACTCTGCTTTTGGGAGGCTGTGCCGGTATGGAGGTAGAGCTATCTCTTACCTTGCTCACCAGATGGCAAACCTGGTGTTAAAGAGAAGAGACACTGTCCTTTCATGTTTTGCCAGGTCTGTAGGTCCCAGACTTTGAAGGGTTCCCATGGAAACACCCAGCCTTCTTCTTCTGCCGGGAAGGACGGGAAATCGCTCCCCTTTCAGCCCTCTTTCCAGTCCAGTAAAGGGGGCAAGGTAAAGAAGAAGAAAGGGAAACGCTAGGGGCGGCGTTCCCCTCCAGCTGCTGCCAGTGGTGGGTGGGTGCCTATCAAGCCATTGAGCAACATGGCAGCGATACGGAGCCGAGACCTGGGTAGTGGATGTTCTTCGGGAGGGATATCTACTCCCGTTCGAGTCTCGGCCACCCCTCACCAACTCTCCGGTCTGTCTCCGTACCTACGTTGCTGGTTCAATGAAGGACCTGAGCAAGGGTGCTGTGGAACTCGTATCGGATCGGTCCCCAGGCTTTTACAGCCGTGTCTTTCTCGTGTAGAAAGCTTCGGGGGTCTGGAGACTGGTCATAGACCTCTCTCCCCTGAACCTTTTCGTTCGCCAGACTTGGTTCACGCAGAGACAGCTCGTTCCATGCTCGCCAGAGAACGACTTCATGCTTACAATGGATCTAAAGGATGCATATTTCTAAATACCCATCCATCCGTCCTCCCGCAAGTACCTTCGTTTTATCCTCGGGGAGACGGTGTTCCAATTCAGGGCACTCTGGTTTGGGCCCTCGACTGCTCCCCAGGTGTTCATGTGAGTGTTCACCCTAGTGTCAGCTTGGGCCCATTCACATGGGATACATCTATTGAGGTATCTCGACGATTGGCAAGTCCTGGAGAGCTCCTGCTCGCAGTTGCTTCAGGACAGGGATCGGCTCCTCGAGTTTTGCTGCAATCTAGGGATCATAGCAAATCTCGAGATGTCAGATCTCACCCCCAAGCAGAGGATAAAGTACCTGGACATGCTGATAGATACGGTAGCAGCAAGAGTCTTCCCCTTGGACTCTTGTATCAGCAGGTTCAGGAAGGCAACACAGCTGTTCCTGTCTCGACAGGAACAGCCAGTTCGGCAATGGCAAGTCATCATCAGTCACCTGTCGTTATTGGATGAGCTTGTTCCGTATGGGCATCTACACCTTCAGTCCTGCAGTGGCAACTGAAGGAGCACTGGTCCCAGTCTTGAGACCCCCAGTCCTTTCTCATCCCTGTTTTGGAGGAGGTGAGAGAGGACCTAGACTGGTGGATGGATGACAGGAACCTCTTAACCTCTGAAGCGTCACCCACGTAATAATACGTTTACCACGACCTACTTGGTACCGCCTTCAACGGGATATTACGTTCAAGACTTCAAATGTAAGTGTCAAGCCGTCAGTCCCGTAATAATACGTTTGCTCGTATAGAAAGTGTAGGAACATCATTTGGTAAAACTCTCAGCACACGTAAGCTGTAAATGGAAACTTATTTGCTGCTTGGCAACATTTTTCTGGTGGTTGCTTGATGCTAGAAAGCTGGTTTTCTTTCATTACGCTTCGGGCATTTATCGAGACAAGTTGACTTTTTGCTTCTTTCACAACGAATGTCCTAAAGAGGTGTATTTCTTCAGGAGAGATCAATCAAATACTAGAAGAGGAGTGTGATATTGATGACCTATTAGATGATGAGAGCTCTAGTTCTGAATCCTCCAGTGATGAGGATATTGAAGGAACAAACTTTTCTTCTGATAGCAGGAGTGAAGATGACTTTTCATTTCCGAGATCCTTTTGCTTTTGTTGCTGATCCCGGAGTGAAATTTACAGTTGAGGATAAAGAGAACCCATTAGAATATTTTGAGAAATGCTTTGATGATGAAATCATTGATTACCTCGTGAAAGAAACAAACAGATTGCAAATCAGTTTCTAGATGAGAATGTAGAATATTTGTTACCACAATCACGAGTACATAGATGGTTTGACACTTGTGCAAATGAAGTTAGAGTCTTTATAGGTCTACTTATTTTACAGGGCATTGATTATAAGTGTGATAATTCATGCATAACATTTTTCATTCAGTATTATGTAGCCTTTTGAAATAAAATAATAGTAGTATTAATTGTTTTTTATTCCATTTAATATTCCTACAATAAACTACAAGTATGAATTATAAGGATAAGAATGAATGTTAACTTTGAAAAACTATCATCAGTGAAATGACCGCTAACTACAAAAAAAGCATTATAGAGGGATGAAGAAATTTGTTTTTATTTAGCATTTCCCAACGTTTTGTGAGAGAGAGAGAGAGAGAGAGAGAGAGTGTAATTGTTGTTGTGAGTGGTTCGGTTGTTGGAGTTGGTTTTCGGCTGTCTCTCTGTCTGTCGGTCTGTCGGGAGTTTTTCGTTTTTTGGGAGGTCTTGGGCAGTTGAGGTCCAACCTTGGAAAGTGAACAGGGGAGTTTGTCTGGCTTTTGTTTTTTTTGTACCGATATTGATGGTGCATGTGTCTCTTTTTGTTGTTGTTGGTGGAGGGTTTGTTTGCAATTTTGTTTTGTGGTTTCTGTGTGCTGTGATTGGCGACCGTGGACCTTTACCCATCTCCAGCAACCGAAGATCAGGTGAGTGTTGTTTTGTTTGAGGGTTAGAATTCCGCCACATAATATTTGGCGCCTGAACGGGGCAGCTGGTCCATTGCAGCTGCAAGTGAGATTGGTGGCTGGTAGTGTGACTGAAGAGAAGGATGGAAGAGGAACTGGTAAGGTTGAGAGAGGAGAATACGTGGTTGAGGGGTGAGAATGAGAGATTGAGGAGTCAGTTGGAGGAGGTGGAGGGAATGCTAGAAGTGCAAAAGAAGAAATGAAAGGGGAGATGAAAGAGTCAGAAGAGAGAATGGAAGAGAGGATGGATAAAAAGTTGGAGGAATGATGAAAGGTGTGGAAGAAATGGTGAAAGGTATGTTCAAGGGTGTTTTTGGAGAAGGGGCTGTTGGAGGCAGGTTCTCTGGAACGTGTGAAGGGGCAGAGAGAAAGAAAAGGAGGAAGAAGTGAATGGAAGCGTGAGTGATGAAAGTGATATGGGAATAGGAAGTAAGAAATGAGGAATGAGAGGCAGGGTAGGAAAGGGGAATGAAAAGCAAGGGAAGGAACAGAGGAAAAGTAAGGATAAGTCAGGGAAGAAAAAGGGAAGAAGGAAAGGGAAAGGAAACTGGTAAGAAGGGTAAGGAAGTGGGAAAGGCAGGAAAGAACAGGGAGAGGGTGAAGGCAGTAGTGATAGTGAGGTGGATGGAGGTGAGTGGATAAAAGTGGATAAAGAGGGGGAAGAAAGAGTGTAATGAGTAAGATGAATGTAAGTGCAGAAGTGGACTCTTTGTATTCGGAAGAGGGTATGAAAGGACAGAGCGAAAAGTGAGAGTGAAAGTGAGAAAGAAGTGAGAAAGGCTATGTATGTGGGAGGTACCCCGGTGTGAAAAGAATATAATGAGTATGGAAGTAGGGATGTGCATGATTTCTTTAGGGAGTAAAGAATTCTAACCTCAAACAAAACAACACTCACCCTGATCTTCGGTTGCTGGAGATGGGTAAAGTCCACGGTCCAATCACAGCACACAGAAACCACAAAACAAAATTGCAAACAAACCCTCCACCAACAACGAACAAAAAGAGACACATGCACCATCAATATCGGTACCGAAAAAAACAAAAGCCAGACAAACTCCCGTTCACTTTCAAGGTTGGACCTCAACTGCCCAAGACCTCCCAAAAACGAAAAACTCCCCGACAGACCGACAGACAGAGAGACAGCCGAAAACCAACTCCAACAACCGAACCACTCCCCAATGACAATTACACTCTCTCTCTCTCTCTCTCTCTCTCTCTCTCTCTCACAAAACGTTGGGAAATGCTAAATAAAAACAAATTTCTTCATCCCTCTATATTTCTCCCCCTTTTAGCATTTCCCAACCAACACCTTTTCACCCTCTTTCAAATCGCCTTTACACGCAACACCCACGGATGCTCACTAGCAGGTCCTCTAGATCGCGTTCGCGGGCACGCAATCATTCTCTCAGAATCATTCTCTCTTCTAGCAACATTCAAACTCACATCTTCTCCTCCATTCTCTCTCAGATTCACGCTATCTTCTTCACTATTGCCACTCTCAATTTCATCCACAATCTCATCTATACCCTCTAACTCGTTCCCAAATACCTCCCCCAATTCTTCAACTAACCCATCCCATTCGCTCATTGACCTTTCCAATTCTTGCAACGATTCATTCATGCTTTCAATCACTCGCATATTACTGCTACGCTCTCTTACTCTTACACTTCGCTCACCTCCAACCGTTCACTAACCCCTACACGTTCAGTCAACTCAGTTATATCAAACCGCATATGCTATACGTTCTATTCATACCATCCCATTCATCCGTATTACACGCTTTATCACTCATTTTCACTTTGGCACTCACACCCCTATCACACAACTTACGACCATTCAGTTTACTTACGTTCTTCCCTTTCTTACGTTTTCTACCATACTCTATCAAAACAAATTGCTGATCCTCATGCAACAACCCCTCACGCACATGCATCACACGCACCGCTTGCATCCTGGAGGATCCACCCATTTGAACCCCCTTCACACTCAGTTTCCGAATTCGCTGTCACAGTCACCCTCTTTCGTCTACATACACTTGATACATGCCCTTCCATTCCACATTCGACACACTTCGCTCTCGGTTCTGAACACATTCTCGCATAATGCCCATTCTTACCACAGTTGCCACATATTACATTCACTGGTACCCCTACAACCATTAGCAATATGACCCACCTGTCCGCACCTGTAGCATTTAACCCCTATCTTTCGTACACTCCTTACCAAATGTCCGGTTGCCCACACCGAAACACGCTCCCAAAGCCCACCTACACTCATTCTTTGTATGTCCTTCCTTTCCACATCTAAAACACTTCGCTTTCGACTTCCACTCATCGACCTTCCCTTTGTACACTACTATCCCTAACCCGTCCAACCCGTTGTTCCCTTACAAACCCACCATTCATCCTCACTGGCACCTCCACATTACTTGCTCTTACACTCCTATCTATTACACTATCGGCCATTCTCATTGGGCCCTCAACACTGCATCCCTAAAGCTTCCAAACTCTGGTACTCTCTCATCTACCCCAGCCCTTACACTTACACTTCTGCTCTCTTTATAACCCTGTCAAGCTCATAATCTTCTACAATTTCCAAGATTTCTCCCCAAGTCAACCTTTCATTCGTCCATCTTTTTCTTCTCCTTCCGCTTCAAGTTCACAAATTCTCTAACTCCATCTGGCACTGTCCCTAACAACTTCCGTACTACCTCCTTACATTCATCTATCCCATCATCCCCAAACTTCTTCCTTGCCAACGTCTCCAGCCTACAAGCATATAGTGACAAGGTTTCCCAGCTTTCATTCTTGCCTCATCAAATTCATTCTTCCTCTTACACTTAACACTCGCTTTCATACGCCTCGCTTGCTCAACTAGTCTAAGCTTTCACCTTGTCATACTCAACATCCCCCACACTCATAATAACCCTATACATATCAAGTAAAAACCCAGTCAAATACTCTCCTAATTCTCGTGCCCACACTCTCTTACTTTCCCATACTTATCCTGACAAACCTTTCATACTCCCTAAAGAAATCATGCACATCCCTACTTCCATACTCATTATACTTTTCACACCGGGTACCTCCCTCACATACATAGCCTTTCTCACTTCTTTCTCACTTTCACTCTCACTTTCGCTACTTTCGCTCTGTCCTTTCATACCCTCTGTCCTTTCATACAATAAACTACAAGTATGAATTATAAGGATAAGAATGAATGTTAACTTTGAAAAACTATCATCAGTGAAATGACCGCTAACTACAAAAAAAGCATGATGGTACGTTAGCAGCGAGGTCGTCCGGAGGGGCGCTTAACAGTTTAATAGGAGTATGCCTACATACTCCCGTTCTGGACATGCTTCTGTTCTCAGACGCATCAACTGGGGGATAGGGGACACACCAGAAGAGTTGCTGACTTTGGGAGTGTGGCACCGAGATGACAAGCACCTTTACATCAACATCCAGGAACTCAAGGCAGACTTCTTGGCTCTCCAAGAGTTTCAGGATTGAGTGATGGGACACACTGTGGTGTTGATGAGCTACAACACCAAGGTAGTGGCATATGCAACAAGCAAGGTGGCCTGGTGTCCCTTCCGCTTCATCAGTTGACAATGCAGGTGCATGTGTGGGCTCTGGCTCACTTGGTAGAGCTGTCAGCCAGGTACATTCTAGGCAAGAGGAATGTCGTGGCACACAAGCTCAGCTGCCAGAATCAGGTGATAGGGATAGAGTGGTCCCTTCACCCAGACATCGCAGAAAGGTTGTTTGATCTGTGGGGGCGTCCAGTCATAGATCTGTTCACCACCCGGCACAGCAGAAAACTTTAGATCTTCTGCTCAGTTGTGCTGGACCCATAGGCCGCTGCGGAAGACGTGTTCCAACACCCGTGAGACAACCTCGATGTCTACGCCTTTCCTCCGTTTTGTCTTATTCGCAGGGTGATCAGCCAAGAGATGATCACCCCGAATCTCAGGATGATTTTGGTGGCTCCCAAATGGCCTCAGGCTGTTTGGTATCCCGACCTGCTAGCTCTTCTTTCCGAGGCAGCGAGTGAGATTCCTCCCTGGCCCAACCTGCTGTGTCAACCCCACATAGAGCAGTACCACCTGGCAGTGCAGTCCCTGTGCCTTCACGGTTGGTGGTAATCCAGCATCTCCTGCAAGCGAGAGGCATTTTGTGTCGCACAGCAACAGAGATGGCTGGACACCTCAGGCAGTCCTCCACAGCGGTATACCAGGGAAAGTGGGCCGTCTTCTGTGGTTGGTGTTATGGACGGGGTTTCTCTCTGGTCGGAGCTGCTGTTCAGCAGGTCGGGGACCTCCTCATCTTTCTTCACCAAGAGAAGCTTCTGTCCATTTAGGCTGTAGAGGGCTATAGAGCCACACTCGGCCTAGTCTTGCAGCTGAAAGGGGTAGATATCTCCTCTTCTTTTGAGGTTTCTCTACTGATGAGAAGCTTCGAAAGGTCTTGCCCACCCAGGGACCTCACGCTCCCTGCATGGGATGTGACTCTCATTCTAAGGAACCTGATTCGTGCACCGTACGAACCTCTATGATAGTCATCAGGCAGGGATCTGACCCTCAAGACTGTCTTCCTGCTTGCATTGGCATTGGCGAAGAGAGTTGGAGAACTTCATGGACTTTCCTTTGATAAACACTCGAGGGGATGGGGATGAACTACGCTCAATTTCGTCCCAGACTTATAGCAAAGACTTAGAATCCATCGGTCCCTGATGCTAGGTTCGAGTCCTTCACGATCCCCTCCCTAGAGGACTTCGTAGGTAATGACCCAGATGAGATGCTACTGTGTCCTGTTAGAGTGCTGTGGCGCTATTTAAAGAGAACTCTGTCTCCGGCCTGAGTGTCGATGACTCTTCGTTAGCGCTGGCTCAACCAAGAAAGAGGTGTCCAAGAACACGATTTCTTTCTGGCTTCATGAGACGGTAAGGAGAGCATATTCTGCTCCTGGAGAAGATGACACCGGTACCTTCCGTCTGAGGGCTCACAAAGTCCGGAGCATTGGTTCGACCCTTGCATTCCAGAAGAACCTGTTGGTTCCTCAGGTGTGGAAAGTAGGGGTGTGGTCTCAACAGACCGCTTTCGCTTCTTTCTACCTTTGGGATATTGCCCACAAGTCCTTGGACACCTTTTCCTTGGGACCTGTGGTGGCTGCTCAACAAGTTGTGTAGCTTACCCAGCTCCTCTAACAGGACAGGGTTGCATCTCGCCTAAGATATGTGGTTGTGGATGTGAGAATGAGTGTGGGAGTGACTGGCCTCTCCTTCTTCTCTTCGTCCTGGCTCTCTTCCTGCAGGCAGAGAGCGGATATGCTGTTATATGCTGGATCTGGCAGTCGATGCAGGTAAGCATACACTTCGAGCTTCCATCCTATTTCCTTTCAGGATTATAGAAGAAACCCACTCCTTCCTCTAGCAAGTGGAGGAAGGAGATCATAACAATAAGACAAATGCGATACTTGTATTTGCCTTACTGTCGCTAACTTCTCAAGGTTAATCCTAGCCTATTTATGTATGAAATGACATCTTCTTCATTCATACAAAAAAGCCCTGAAGTTTGACAGTTTCCTACAACCCGATCACTTTGTCAGAGGCAGGTTTTCCCTTCCTCACTCTGTCAACCAGGGAGGGAACCCAAGGTGTAGCAAACTCCAGTCAGTTCATAGAGACCTGCTCAGATTCCTCCCTACAACCAATGAGTCTTCCTAATGTAAAGGACCGATGGTTTGTATATCATGTCAGAACATATCACAGTTTTTTAAAGTAAATTGTATTTTTCATAACTATACAAACCTGAGGTCCTTTACATTACATTTTCATGCCCATCTCATGCCACCCCTCAATCTGACACCTGGGCCGAAAGGCAAATTGGAATGTTTACATCTGGGCAGGTGGGACTCCCACCTCCCGGACAGTAGTTAACAGCCTAACCACCTTGTTTGAAAGTCCTTTACATTAGTTCCTAATGTAAAGGACCTCAGGTTTGTATAGTTATGAAAAAATACAATTTACTTTAAAAAATTGTGATTTTTCTGAAGGTGTATGTGTAAATTGTATTAATACTGTTAGTTACAAAAGATGTTAAATGTATGCTTGTAGATAGTGAAAGGTTAACTTTCCAAATTGATAGAGGTTCTAGTGTGAACACTTTGCCTATAAAATATGCTAAGAATGTTCAGAAAACAATTAAAATACTGACAATATGGAATAAAACCAAACAAGATCCTGTAAGTGTAGAAGGAATATTGTTAACCATAAAACGTATTCTGTTGAATTTATTGTATTTGAAGAAAATTTTACCTCTTTATTAGACTTGAAAGCAAATGAACAAATGGGTCTTATTAATGTACCATATGTGAAAATAATTTTGAAAATTAACAGTGTTAATGTTGAAGATAATTACATGGATGTTATGGAAGGAAAATTAGGCTGTTTTGCTGGGTTACAGCATTTGACAGTTGCTGTGCCAGTCTCCTTGCTCCCTGAACTAGACAGGTTAGTTAGTCTTGGAGTGATTGCTCCTGTAGGATGCCCTAAACCCTGGGTCAGCCAGTCAGTAATTGCATCAAAGAGAGATGGCAACATTAGAATTTGTCTTGGCCATAAAGAACATTAATAAGCCCTTATAAGAATGCTTTACATTACCTGTTCTTGAAGATACTCTTCATGAATCAGGACAGTCAAGAATCTTTTCTAAGGCTGATCTAACTTCAGGTTACTGTATTGGCATGTTGTACTTGATGAGCCCTCTAGACTGTTGACTCTTTCAAATTTGCTTCGGTGGATACAGATGGCTGTGACTCCCGTTTGGACTTGACGTGTCCTCTGAAATTTTCTAGAAGCACATTCTTGAATCCTTTGTTTAATGTATGCATTGCAGATGACATCATTATTCATGGCAAAACCTATAAGAATCATTCCTTAAGAGATGCAGAGAATGAGGTATTCAGCTGAATATGGATAAGTTTACACTTAGAACAGTAACGCCTTACATAATGGGTCATGTCATTACTAAGAATGGTCTGTTCTTTGAACTTGAGAAGATGAAAGCTATTTGCAACTTTCCAACTCCCTAAATGGTTGAAGACTTCCATTGCTTTCTAGTTATGGAAAATTATATGTCAAAGTTTGTGCCTCATTTAACTGCTGTTTTACATCCTCTTCATAATCTGCTTAAAAAAGATGTTCCTTGGCTTGATCTCAGAATCAAAAAGATGCTTTTCAGCATGTTAAAGAGATGATAGTAAATAATCCAACTCTGGCATTTTATGATCCTAAGAAGAAACTTACTCTTGAAAGTGATGGATCTGAGTATGGATTAGGCCCAATTCTCATGCAAGAAGGAAAACCAGTTGTTTTTACTAGTAGAGCCCTGTCAAGTTCTGAGAGAAACTATGCACAGATTGAGAAAGAAATATTTGCTCTTCTCAAAGGTCAGAATAAATTTCATCACTTTACTTTTGGTCATGTTGTGAAGGTTGTGACAGACCATAAGCCTATCGTGAGTATTGTGAAGAAACCCCTTATCCATGCTCCCAAGCCCATTTAGGCTTTGCTTCTTCATGCTCAAGAATATAATTTTCAAGTTTAATATAAGCTGGGAAAGGACATTCCAGTAACTGATGCTCTACCATGAGCCCCAACGAGTGAAGAAGTTGTTTCTATCAATAACTTGTCGTTTTCTCCATTTAAAGTTTCTCATCTGGATGAAAAATGTGCAAAGACTCAGTCAGGTGAGACCTTGAAGCTGTTAAGCCAGACAATAGTTGAAGGATGGCATAAAAAAAAAGCTCTTTTACCACAACTCTCTCTATTTGAACTATAGAGATGAAATAACTGTTTAAGATGGGATAATTCTACAAGGAGAACGTGTTGCTCTTCCTGCCTCATTGCAATGGGAAATGAAAAAGTTCATGCTGGTCATTCTGGAATAAATTTATGTCTTCTCTTTGCTCTTGAATTTATACACTGGCCTGGAATATCTCCAGAAATTTGTCAGTACATTGAGTCTTGTGATGTTTGCTCCTCATACAGACTGAGGAGCCACTGTACATCCATGATATCCCCACTTTCCCAAGGGAGAAGTTGGCTACTAATATGTGTACAATTGTAGGAAAATGTTAGCTAGGCACTGTACTGTGGATTATTTTAGTCAGTTCTTTGAAGTAGAGTATTTGTCAGAAATTACTTCAGAGGCAGTCATAAAGTTAAAATATCATTTTGCTCATTATGGTATTCCAGATACTGTCATTTCAGATGATAGTCCTCAGTACTGTACTCTTATGAATTTACCAGTTTCGCAAATAATTGGGGTATTTCCCATGAACCCATTATTCCTGGACATAGTAAAGCAAATGGGGGCAGCTGAGTCTGCTGTCAAAATAGCCAAGAACATGACGAAGAAATGCAAGAAAGCCAAAGAAGATCCATATATAGGTCTTCTCAACATTGAAATACTCCCCAAAATGTGATGGAAATGTCTAGTTAGCTTCCTTTGGGCAGATGTACTATAACTTCTCTGCCAGCAATAGCTAAATGCTTTATGCCTTCCAACATTCAGATGGAAAAGGAAAGAACGACAACGGAAAACAAATGCTTTGTGGTGGCTGATTGCTATACATATAAAAATTTGAAATCTCTGGCTGTTGGTGATATAGGTAGAGTACAGCCAATTATTAACGACAAGAAACAGTGGGAGCAAGAAACTATGCAAGAGGATTAACACTCAAGGGTACGAAGTCTTAACTGAGATTATGAAGTCTTTAACTGATGATGGTAAAACCTATGAGAGAAACTGTCAATTTTAAGAGCTTCTGTGAAATTCCATGAGCAAGTGTTAGAAACACATGAGTCTGCTCCAGCATCACTCCGAGATTCATTTCCTATTGACAATCCTGATACAGGCAGTCCCCGGTTAACGGCGCGGGTTCAGTTCCCGGCTGAGCACCACTAACTTAAAATCGCTGACAATTATGGTAATAAATGGCATTTATGACATCATAAGTGCCATTAAGCCGCTTATTGGCACCGTTAACTGCTTATCGGCACAAATAAACCGCTTACAGACACCGATAAACTACCTACCGACGCTGATAAACTGCTTATCAACGCTGAAAATTGCTTACCGTTGCCGAAAATCTGGTTAAAGATGTCGTTAGCCAAGTGCCTTAAAACCGGACTGCTGTTAACCAATGCTGCCGATAAGCGAGGACTGCCTGTAATAATGAAAGGCAACAACCTAGCCATGTTTCTGATTTTGATGTGGCTACTCCTCTTACTTCCCCTGACAATCTCCTAATCTCACACGTATTCCTGCTAATTTCAAGTATCCATTCTTAAATATGACATTCATACCAATCTGCATCTACTAAGGCAATCAATCTTACTTCCTATACCGATACTTGCACACTCATGCACTCGTCAGTCTTTCCAGCAAAATCCTCCTCATGCAACAACAACCCCTCATGTACATGCATCACACGCGATCATTTAAAATCCTGGAGGATCCACCCGCATTTGAACCCTCACACTCAGTTTCCCGAATTCCGTCACAGTCACCTCTTTTCGTCTACATACACTTGATACATGCCCTTCCATTCCACTATCTGTCACACTTCTGCTTCCGGTTCCGAACATCACATTCTCGCATAATGCCCATTCTACCACAGTTGCCACATATTACATTCACTCGGGTACCCCTACAACCATTAGCAATGTGACCCACCTGTCCGCACTCCATTTAACCCCCTATCTTCGTGACACTCCCTACCAAATGTCCCGATTGCCCACAATCTCAAACACTCCTGGGAAGCCCACCTACACTCATTCTTTGTATGTCCTTCCTTTCCACATCTAAAACACTTCACTCCGACTTCCACTCACCGACCTTCCCTTTGTACACTACTATCCCTAACCTGTCCAACCTGTCTCTTTACAAACCCACCATTCATCCTCCCTGGCACCTCTCCACATTACTTGCCTACACCCTGTTCATACACTATCGGCCAGCCTCCCATTGGGCCCTCAACACTGCATCCCTAAAGCCTGAACTCTGGTACTCTCTACCCCAGCCCTTTACACTCACTCTGCTCTCTTTTATAACCCTGTCAAGCCTATAATCTTTCGTTACAATTTCCAAGATTTCTCCTCAAGTCAACCTTTCATTCTGGTCCATCTTTTTCTTCTCTCCTTCCGCTTCAAGTTCACAAATTCTAACTCCATCTGGCACTGTCCCTAACAACTTCCGTGTACTAACTCCTTTACATTCATCTATCCCATCATCCCAAACTTCTTCCTTTGCCAACGCTTCCAGCCTACAAGTATAGTGACAAGGTTTCAGCTTCTCATTCTTGCTCTATCAAATTCATTCTTCCTCTTTACACTTAACACTCGGGCCATACGCCTCACGCTTGCTCAACTAGTCTAGGGCTTTCACCTTGTCATACCTACCATCCCCACTCATAATAACCCCATACATCAAGTAAAACCCAGTCAAATACTTCCCAATTCTCGTGCCCACACTCTTTACTCTCCCCACATACTTATCCTGACAAAACCTCATACTCCCCTAAAGAAATCATGTACATCCCTACTTCCATACTCATTATATACTTTTCACACCGGGTACCTCCTCATACATAGCCTTTCTAATTTCTTTCACTTTCACTCACTCGCTTACTTTCGCTCTGTCCTTTCATACCCTCTGTCCTTTCATACAATAAACTACAAGTATGAATTATAAGGGGATAAGAAATGAATGCTAACTTGAAAACTATCATCAGTGAAAATGACCGCTAACTACAAAAAGCATGATGGTAATGTTAGCAGCAGGTCGTCCGGAGGGGCGCTTTAACAGTTTAATAGGAGTATGCCTGGCATACTCCCGTTCTGGGATATGCTTCTGTTCTCAGACGATCAACTGGGGGATAGGGGACACACCAGAAGAGTTGACTTTGGGAGTGTGGCACCGAGATGACAAGCACCTTTACATCAACATCCAGAACTCAAGGCAGACTTCTTTGGCTCTCAAGAGTTTCAGGATTGAGTGATAGGATACTGTGGTGTTGATGAGCTACAACACCAAGGTAGTGGCATATGCAACAAGTAAGGTGGCCTGATGTCCTTCCGCTCATCAGCTGACAATGCAGGCGTATGTGTGGCTTTGGCTCACTTGGTAGAGCTGTCAGCCAGGCACATTCTAGGCAAGAGGGAATGTCGCACACAAGCTCAGCTGCCAGAATCAGCAGATGGGATAGAGTGGTCCCTTCACCCAGACATCGCAGGAAAGGTTGTTTGATCTGTGGCGTCCAGTCATAGATCTGTTCACCACCCGCACAGCAGAAAACCTTAGATCTGCTCAGTTGTGCTGGACCCATAGGCCACAAGTGAAGACGTGTTCCAACACCCGTGAGACAACCTCGATGTCCACGCCTTTCTCCGTTTTGTCTTATCTCGCAGGGTGATCAGCCAAGAGATGATCACCCTGGAATCTCAGGATGATTTTGGTGGCTCCCAAATGGCCTCAGGCTGTTTGGTATCCCGACCTGCTAGCTCTTCTTTCCGAGGCAGCGAAAGTGAGATTCTCCTGGCCAACCTGCTGTGTCAACCCCATTATAGAGTAGTACTCACCTGGCAGTGCAGTCCCTGTGCCTCACGGTTGGTGGCAATCCAGCACTCCTGCAAGCGAGAGGCATTTTGTGTCACAGCAACAGAGATGGCTGGACACCTCAGGCAGTCCTCCACAGCGGTATACCAGGAAAGTGGGCTGCCTTCTGCTGGCTGTTATGGACGGGGTTTCTTCTGGTCGAGCTGCTGTTCAGCAGGTCTGGGACCTCTCATCTTTCTTCACCAAGAGAAGCTTCTGTCCATTTAGGCTGTAGAAGGCCATAGAGCCACACTCGGCCTAGTCTTGCAGCTGAAAGGGGTAGATATCTCCTCTTTTTGAGGTTTCTACTGATGAGAAGCTTCAAAGGTCTTGCCCACCCAGGACCCTCACGCCCCTGCATGGGATGTGATCTATTCTAAGGAACCTGATCTGTAACTGCATTTAACCTTCTGCTGATAGTCATCAGGCAGGGATCTGACCTCAAGACTGTCTTCTCCTTGCATTACTTGGTACGTAAGAAGAGTTGAGAAACTTCTATGGGACTTTCCTTTGATAAACACCTGAGGGATGGGGATGAACTACGCCACTCTCTGTCCCAGACTTAGGTAGCAAAGACTTAGAATCCATGGTCCCTGATGCTAGGTTCGAGTCCTTCACGATCCTCCCTAGAGGACTTCAGGTAATGACCCAGACTGATGATGCTACTGTGTCCTGTTAGAGTGCTGTGGCGCTATTTGAAGAGAACTTGTCTCCGCCTGAGTGTCGGCGACTCCTCATACGCTGGCTCAACTAAGAAAGAGGTGTCCAAGAACATGATTTCTTTCTGGCTTCTTGAGACGGTAAGGGGAGAGCATATTCTGCTCCTGGAGAAGATGACACCGGGTATTTCCTGTCTGAGGGCCTACAAAGTCCGAGCATTGGTTCGACTTTGCATTCCAGAAGAACCCGTTGGTTCCTTGTGGGAAAGTAGTGGTGGTCTCACAGACCGTTTCGCTTTCTTTCTACCTTGGGATATTGCCTAATAAAGTCCTGACACCTTCCTTGGGACCTGTGGTGGCTGCTCAACAAGTTGTGTAGCTTACCCAGCCCTCTAACAGGACAGGGTTGCATCTCGCCTAAGATGTGTGGGTTGTGGGATGTGAGAAATGGAGTGTGGGAGTGACTGGCCTCTCCTTCTCTTTCTTCTTGTCCTGGCTCTCTCCTGCAGGCAGAGCGGATATGCCAAATATGCTGGATCTGCAATGGCGCAGGTAAGCATACACCTGAGCCCATCCTATTTTCAGGATTATAGAAGAAAACCTACCCTTCCCAGCAAGTGGATAGCTGAGATCATAACAATAAGACAAATGCGATACTTGTATTTGCCTTTACTGCGCCAACTTCCTGGGCTGCTAATCCTAGCTCATTTATGTATGAAATGACATCTTCATTCATACAAAAAGCCTGGAAGTTTGACAGTTTCCCAACCCGATCACTTTGTCAGAGGCAGGTTTTCCTTCCTCACCTGTCAACCAGGGGAGGGAACCCAAGGTGTAGCAAACTCCAGTCAGTCATAGAGACCTGCTCAGATCTCTCCCTACAACCAAATGAGTCTTCCTAATGTAAAGGACCGATGGTTTGTATATCATGTCAGAACATATCAGCAGTTTTTTAAAGTAAATTGTATTTTTCTATAACTATACAAACCTGAGGTCCTTACATTACATTTTCATGCCCATCTCATGCCACCCCTCAATTGACACCCACGAAAGGCAAATTGAATGTTTACATCTGGGCAGGTGGACTCCCACCCTCCGACAGTAGTTACCAGCCTAACTACTTAGTTTGAAAGTCCTTTGACATTAGTTCCTAAATGTAAAGGACCTCAGGTTTGTATAGTTATGGAAAAAATACAATTTACTTTAAAAATTGCATTTTTTCTGAAGGTGTATGTGTAAATTGTATTAATACTGTTAGTTACAAAAAGATGTTAAAATGTATGCTTGTAGATAGTGAAAGGTTAACTTTCCAAATTGATGAGGTTCTAGTGTGAACACCTATGCCTATAAAATATGCTAAGAATGTTCAGAAAACAATTAAAAATACTGACAATATGGAATAAAACCAAACAAGATCCTGTAAGTGTAGAAGAATATTGTTAACTATAAACGTATTCTGTTGAATTTGTATTGTATTTGAAGAAAATTTTACCTTTATTAGACTTGAAAAAATGAACAAATGGGTCTTATTAATGTACCATATGTGAAAATAATTTTGAAAATTAACAGTGTTAATGTTGGAAGATAATTACATGGATGTTATGGAAGGAAAATTAGGCTGTTTTGCTGGTTACAGCATTTGACAGTTGCAAAGCCAGTCTCTGCTCTGAACTAGACAGGTTAGTTAGTCTTGGAGTGATTGCTCCTGTAGGATGCCCAAACCCTGGGTCAGCCAGTCAGTAATTGCACTCAAAGAGAGATGGCAACATTAGAATTTGTCTTGGCCATAAAGAACATTAATAAGCCCTTATAAGAATGCTTTACATTACCTGTTCTTGAAGACACTTTCTCATAATCTGCAAATGTTAAGAATCTTTTCTAAGGCTGATCTAACTTCAGGTTACTGTATTGGCATGTTGTACGGATGAGCTCCTCTAGACTGCTGACTTTTCAAATTTGCTTCGTGATACAGATGGCTGTGACTCCTGTTTGGACTTGACGTGTCCCCTCTGAAATTTTCTAGCTAACATTCTGAACTTTGTCAATGTGGCATTGCAGATGACACTACATTATCTAAAAACCTATAAGAATCATTCCTTAAGAGATGCAGAGAATGAGGTATTCAGCTGAATATGGATAAGTTTACACTTAGAACAGTAACGCTTCATAATGGGTCATGTCATTACTAAGAATGGTCTGTTTTGAACTTGAGAAGATGAAAGCTATTTGCAACTTTCAACTCTAAATGGTTGAAGACTTCTATTGCTTTCTAGTTATGGAAAATGTATGTCAAAGTTTGTGCTCATTTAACTGCTGTTTTACATCCTCTTCATAATCTGCTTAAAAAGATGTTCCTTGGTTGATCTCAGAATCAAAAAGATGCTTTTTCAGCATGTTAAAGAGATGATAGTACAATCCAACTCTGGCATTTTATGATCCTAAGAAGAAACTTTACGCTTGAAAGTGATGGATCTGAGTATGGATTAGCCCCAATTTCATGCAAGAAGGAAAACCATTGTTTTTACTTAGTAGAGCCCTGTCAAGTTCTGAGAGAAACTATGCCAGATTGAGAAAGAAATATTTTTGCTCTTCCTCTGTAAGTCAGGAATAAATTTCATCACTTTACTTTTGGTCATGTTGTGGTTGTGACAGACCATGTTTGTATCGTGAGTATTGTGAAGAAACCCTTATCCATGCTCCAAGCCCATTTAGGCTTTGCTTTCTTCATACTCAAGAATATAATTCTCTAAGTTTAATATAAGCTGGGAAAAAGGACATTCCAGTAACTGATGCTCTACCATGAGCCCCAACGATGAAGAAGTTGTTTTCATCAATAACTTGTCGCTTCCATTTAAAGTTTCCCATCTGATGAAAATGTGCAAAGACTCTAGCCAGGTGAGACTCAGTTGTTAAGCCAGACAATAGTTAGCTGGGATGGCATAAAAAAAGCTCTTACCATGAAACTTACCTATTTGAAATCCATAGAGATGAAATAACCGAAGGTCCGATAGAATTCCTGCAAAATTTCGTGGCACTTCCTGCCCGGGTCAATGGTTAGTACTCATCTCCGCCGCTGGGAGTGGTATCAGAAATCCATTCCCTTTTGCTCTTCAGATTTTACACTGGCCTGTGAATATCTCCAGAAATTTGTCTGCACTTATTCAGGATTTGCTTTTTCATACAGACTGAGTAGCCACTGTACATCCACATGATATCCCCCTTGACTTTGGATCGGAGATCGGCATAATGCTGTTTGACAATTGTAGGAAAATTTAGATTATCACTGGTATGTCTGGCCCATTTTATTACCGCGCGTGAGTATTTGTCAGAAATTACCTAGAGGTGAGGCATGTTAAATATCATTTGACCCTCACACTATTTGTTCCAACTGTAGGAAGATATAGTCCATGTTGGAATGATAGGTGTGATGAATGTTACCAGTTGTCTGAAAATGAATGAGAGCGATGAACCCATATGTGAGGACATAGTAAAGCGAATGAGGAGGTCTGAGTCCAGGAGTGCTCAAATAGCCATGGAAGTGTTGATGTCGGAAACTCAAAGAAGATCCCATTAGATCTCCAACATTGAAATACTCCGCCCTGAATGTGAGTGGAGACTAATATGCTTTGGCATGATGGAATTTGATCTCTACTTGAATAGCTAAATGCTTTATGCCTTCCAAGATAAGTGTTGTGAAGAACGACAAGTGCCCCAAAGTGGGAGGGGGCGTCAGACCGGCCCTATACATATAAAATTCTGAAATTTGGACTCCCAGTGATATAGGGAGAGCATGCCAATTATTAACGAAGGAGGGTGAGCAAGAAACTATGCAAGAGGCCCTTAACACTGCAGGGTCCTGGAAGACGTTAACAGGCTTATGAGGCTTTAACTGATGATGGTCCTGAGAGAAACTGTCAATTTTGGTTTCTGACACGCCATGAGCAAGTGTTAGAACCGCATGAGTCTGCCCCCAAGCATCACCCGGAGGATTCATTTCCATTGACAACTCTGACTTCTGTGCCCTCGCCAACGGGCGGGTTCAGTTCCCAAAAGAAGTACCGACGTCATCCCAAGAAGACAATTTGGTAATAAAGAGCATTTATGATCCTCAAGAGAAGAGGATTAGGACGCCGCCTTATTGGCACTAGGTTAACTGATTCTCCAGAGAGAAACCGCCACAGACACCGAGGACCATCTACCGCGCTGATAAACTGCAGCAACGCAACTTCCTTACCGCTGCAGAGAGAGAGTCTGGTCCTAAAGATGTCGCTAGGGATGTTAGACTTCAAAACCGAGATCTAGGCGTTAACCAATCCTGCCCTCGGCAACCTTGACTGCCTGTACAATGGAAGGAACAACCTAGCCCCATGGGTGCTGATTTGATGTGGGCTACCCCGTAGTCCCTGTTCCTGACACTTAGACGCCATGATATATATTTTGTTTACGACGCTGCCAGGCTTTCGACGCTCGCGTCACACGCCAGTGTGGCCAGGTGGTTAGTAGCCTGCCATGCCGCCAGACGGGAGGCCCGAATGGGAACCATTGACATTTTCTATTCAGACCTTCCGCTGTCGGCTACTGTTAACCTGGTTGCCAGTACCTCCGCCAGTTGGATTTCCAAGCAGAGGTCCCTATTCCCACTTAAGTTTCTCCAACTTTCTGCTCTTCCCCGCCTGACCGTAGATAGACTCAGGGTCTCTGGAGTCTGAAGATTTTGCTTTTGATCAGTCTTTTAAATATGTCTGGTTCTACCTAGATTCCCGTATGTTGTTGAAGGAATTGTAAGGTGAGGTTTCTGCCGGCAGTTCCTAGACCTCCTTCACTGACTTGCTTGAGGTAGGGGGTATAATGTTCCTAAAATGACTAAAGTCGCCTGAACTAATCGGCCTGCGAGAAAGTCCATGAGGATGGACTCGCAAGTTGAGCGTGACCTTCCCCTTCAAGACTCTCGGGAAAAGAGTCAGATTTGGTCTCCGAGAATCCTAATGACTGAGGCACCGCCTTCCTTCCTCATCTAAGGAGACTGACATGTTGTGTCTGATTCGGAGGGGGCCCCTGGCGACGGCCGAGTTCCTGGCACTCCAAAACAAAGATGACCATCTTTTGAAGGCTGTGAAGTGTAGTGCCTTCAACTTCCTTGACTGGTGTCTTAGATCTTTGCCCATTAAGCTCCGGAGTCCTGACTCTCCGATCCTTGTCGACTCAGGAGCGCCTTGTCTTGTAAGGACAAGGCGGTCCGAGATGGTTCTGACGATCTGACGCCTCGCACCTTTGTCGCTGGAGGCTGCCAAGAAGAGGTCGCTATTCTCGGGGCTGGCCATTTAAGTCCGCCCTCCCTCGCAGAAAGGGGAACTGCTACTTGCTCCCTTTCCCAATCATCTGTTTCCCGGCTTCGCTTGGCTAAAGTCTTCATCGCTGGCTGGCTATTTTGAAGACCACCGCAGACCTGGACTAGAGTCATCTGATGAGGATGTTTCCTGAGACTCGACCAGTCGCCAAACCGAAACCTTTCTTGCTCCTGATGAAGAAGCCTTTCGCACATGCCGGAGCATCCTCTGCCTTCCCTCGAGGAAAGAACCTCCTCCAGAGGTAATTCCCTTCACCATCTAAGAAGAAGTTGATGAGATCTCCTCCAGATGTCTTCTTATTGCTGAGGCTTCAGGACTCTGCCCTCTGGAAAGTGAGAGGGGACAGACAGTTGGTCCCTGGTTTTAGGAGAAAGGGATACAAGATCCCTTTCTGCTCCCCTCCTTAAGCCTTCGCCCTGGTCCCGCTCTCCGTCAGACGGTCCAGGAAACAAGAGATCCGGACGCCACAACACGACGTCAAATGCTTCTTCCCGAGAGTAATAGAACAGGTCCCTGAATTCCCGGCTTCAGGAACAGGCTGTTCGTCCAGGACGCAGTCAGGAAGTTGGAGACCGTTTTTGATGTGACGCAGCCTGGACGCTTTCACGCGAAAAGAAACTTCCTCAGGAACGCCTTCCGGTTGCTCTTCAGGAGCCGGAGACCTCTTTCGTCTGGGAAAAGAAGGCATCTCGATCAAGACCTCATTTCCTTCTGCCCCAAATGTTGGGTCAAGGACTCCTGAGTCTGGCTGTGGCGGGAAAGGTGTCTCAATTCGGAGCCTCTTTGACGCCGAGCTGTCGCACAGCTCCCTCTACTGATTTTCACCGTCATGACCGGAATGTAGCAAGACGGCTGCATCGGAGACAGTGGCGAACCTTCGGTCGCTCTCCGCTTGGACGACTCAGTTAGCTGATTCGAAAGCCATCGGAGAGCTGTCTGGAGGATTTGAAATGTGAAACCTTCGTATGAATCCTCGCCTGGGTCAACTTCAAGAAAGTCACACCTGGATGGAGGAACTGGAAGTCCATCGTAAGACGATTCAGATGGACCCAGTGAAGGCTTTCCGAACGCCAAGGCTGGTATGTAAAAAGTCCTGGCCAGGAAAGATCTCTGTTCGTGAGGGAGTTCCTTCCCTGCTCAAGGATTTCTACCGGTCTTGTTTGCTTTTCCAGGAGACTACATCCAGTCTACTCTTCAGTTCTTCCTGAAGACAACTTGGAAGACAGCATCAAAATCTCAAAGGTCTCTTCCCTCGAAGTGAAGGTGTTTAATTGGTGACTGGTCCTCGAGAGCTTTCAGATCTTAAGCCTGAGCCTCAGCCTTCCGACCCCCTAGGGAGCTCTCCGACGTCCTTAACTGTCGGGGTGGACAACATCAGTGGGCAGAGAAGTGGATCTGGAGGGAACAGGGTGGTCTTGCATATCAATATGAAAGAATTAGGCGATTTGTTTTGGCGATTCTTCCAAGATCAAGTGTCTCGGTCGCAGAAAGTCCAGGTGAACGCGTCCAACCATCTGTTCCTCTATCTTTGACCTGGAAAAACAGGAGGCACTCAAGATCTGTTGCCCATTCTTCGAGACGAAGAGCTCCTGTTGTCTTCTGCAGGAACGTTTATCCTGACAGAAGAAGAAGGCGCTCAGAACGGAGAGAACTTCTTCCTCGTCAGAACTGCTCCGACACGAGTGAAGAGGTTTCAACCAGGAGGAGCGGCCAAAACTCTAAACCTAGGGGAAAAAGTGGACCTGGTTTGCAACGTCCAAGAACAAACAGGCTTTCCGGCTTTTTATTTTCCTGGGAGCCTGGGAGAACAGGAGCAGTGTCAATAGACGCCCTTCTTTGGGAGGGTCTCATCCCCTTTACGCTGTTCCCTCCCCTTCAAGATCCTGGGAGATCTGGTCAGAAAGCCTTACCACCGCAAGAAGCAGGAGACTTCTGATGGCCTCCGCATTGGCCTTAGAGAAGAGAGCCGTGGAGGCAAGCTCTGGGGTTGACTTCTCCAAGGGTGTTACCAGGCTTCAGTCCCAGACAAAATGGGAGACAGCCCCACTTCGAACGAGTACCATCAAAATCGCCTTTACTCAAGAAAGATTCAACCATGGAAATGCTGGCGAGAGCTAGAGGTTTTTCAAGCAGGGGACTGGAGCGATCTCTGAGCCAGGAGAACATCCATCGTTCGCAGCTTATCAATCACGGTCAGATTGAGATTGGTGTACCGGGGACGATTTCTCAGTTCAGAGCTCACTGTGAGCCAGATTGCAGACTTCCTTCCCATGATCTTCACGAAGATCATGAAAACGCTACTATTAAGGGGGCTTAAGAGTACGTTGTTCGGTCGCTCTGACGCAGACGATTGGATATCCGCCACTTCTACGAGACCTCCACATGACCTGATTAGGTCGTTGAATTTGACGAAGTCCCTGCTTGGTTCCATCTTGAACTTGAAAAGTCCCATCCTGATCCAAAGCCCTTTGAACCCCTTCATCTGGGGATTTGACGGATTCAACAAAGAAGACTTTTCCATCCCGAGAACGCAACTGCTTTGCTTAAGAAAATCAGTCCTTTCATGCAATATCTAAGTCAGTGAGGGAAAGGAGAGTTTGCAGTGTAGCCCTTCTCCAACCGTTTTTTCTGGAATGAGAACCCGTCTCAGACCACCCAAGTCCTTTGAATTGAAAGAACTGAGGGAATTCTGGGGCCAGGAACTAGAAAGATTTTGCCGACATCTGGCTTTAAAATCATCTACTTGAACAAGACTAAAGAGCGAGAAGGTCTTGCAGACCCCGTTAGTGGTGTTTTGAGAAGACCTGGGAAGGGATCCCTAGAGGGGGGAGAACGGCCGCACCTGGAGAGGGGAACAGGTGTCCCAAGAACAAAGAGTTGTCAAGGAGATTGTGACTTTCTGAACCTTTGTTAAAGCGCATGAGGTGCAGGCAGAATTGTCAGTGCCACTTCAAAAGAACATGGCCTCTAGCGCACGATCAAAAAAAATGCCACCTTTGGAGAAGTCAATTTGTGTTCGCCTCATTCATCCTAGCGGAGGGAGATCCTGCCTGAGTCTTGCTGTTCATTGGTCACGCTTCTCACGCAGGTTCTTGGGGAGAAGGAGAATATCCGGATCCTATCCTTCTCATGTATGGTTAAAATCAGTTTCTAAAATTTTGAGGTGTTTTTAGAGTTGTGAGAATATGGGGCAGTCTTCCTTTCCTTGGACCCTTTAACTAGTCACAGAACGGTCAGGTGGTTATTTTGCTTTGCTTCCTGTCCCAGACCCAGGAGCGTGGCACATAGACGCCTCCTGGGACTGGAAAGGCCTCCCAACCATTACGCCCTACCTCCTTCAAGATCCTGGTAGAAGTGATAAGGAAGTTGGTGACAGTAATCACGAAGGAGCAAGGATGACTTTAAGGAGCCCCCTTGTAATCATCTACATTGATTTGTTTCTCAGAGACTCTGGCCTTCCTAGTGGACTTCCAAGAATATCCACTGACGGTGGACCTTCTCAGGCAGCCGCATTTCAAAGGTTCAAAAAAGGCTTGTTCGCTCTGAGTCTGACTCGCAGTGCCCAGACTATCACCTCCCCAGGCTGAGACAAGAGGTTTTCGAAAGCTGAATGGAAAAGGCCATGGTTCAATACCAGGAGACCGGCGAAATGGGTAATTAACCACCACCCCAGGGACTGCAAATTTGAAGATGGTGCAGAGTTCGGAGAATACAGCTCGACTATATATCTGTACCACAAAGTAGCTGAACAAACCTTATCTTATCATAAGAATAATTTTTACAGTCCTCTATTTGGGCTATAGGAGATGAAATAACAGTTTAAGATGGGATAACTTGTACAAGGAGAAACGTTGCTCTTCCTGCCTACTGAGATGGGAAACTGTCAAAAGTCCTCATGCTGGCGCCTCTTGGAATCTGGATTTATGTCCCAGTTCTTTGCTCTGAATTTTGAACACTGTCTCAAATATCTCAAGAATGTGTCAGTAAATTGAGTTCCTAATGTTTCTGGCGACAGACTGAGGATTAGCCACTGTGCAAGCCATTAGTATCCATACTGGCCTTAGGAGTCCTAATGCCGCATTGCTCCTAAAATGTTAGCTTAGGCACTGTACTGTGGATTAAACCCTTAGGCCCAAGTCTTGAAGTAGAGGTTTGTCAGAAATTACTGGAGAAGCAGTCAGAAAGAGTAAAAATATCATTTGCTTATTATGGTTTACCAAGACCAAGGTCATTTCAGAGGATAGTCCCCAGCTACTGTGGTGTTATGAAGAGACCAGTCTTCCCATGTCTAAGAATGCCTTAGTATTTCCTTAAGAACCCACTATTAGAGACATAGTAAAGCCTAAAGGGGGCAGCTGAGTCTGTCTGGAAAGTAAAGGCTCAAGAACAGAGCGAAGAAATGTGGCTTTCCAAAAAGATCCATAGGTCTTGAATGAACATTGGTGCTACTTCCTGCAAAAATGTGATGGAAATGTCTCCAGTTAGCATCTTTGGATGAAGATGTACTTTTGAAGACTCTCTGCCAGGGATAGCATACGCTGCCTTCCAACATTCAGGGAAAAGGAAAGCAAACGACAACCAAATCCTTTAGGGGTAGGTGATTTTTAATATAAAATGTTATATTTTTGGTTGTTGGTGATATAGAGAGGACGTCCCTATTTTAGCCAAGTTAGGTCATTGCCTTAGAAAGGTCGGCAAGAGGCTGGTCAAGGGTACTTTCCTCTTAACTGGTTATGAAGTCTAGTTAACTGATGATGGTCAAAACCTATGAGAGAATCTAGATCTCTCCACTTTAAGAGCTCCCTACCTTGCTGGAGAAGTGTTAGAAACACATGAGTCTGCCCAGCATCACTGAGATTCATTTCCTATTGACAATCCAGAACAAGGCCCCTCATTTATTTGTTTCGCCGGTTCAGTTCTCTTCCGAGCACCAACTAATTCAGCTTAAATATCTGACAATTAAGTCATGAATAAAATGGCATTTATGATAAAATAAGTGCTTTGTCGCTTTATTGGCACCGATATATATACGCTTATCGCACCAATAAAACCTCTTGAGACAATCATAAAAATACTGAATAGAAAACTGCTTACTGAGCTGAAAATTGCGCCCCAGCGTGGAAAAATCTGGTAACCATGCCGTTAGCCAAGGCCTTAAAACCGAGTGCTTTGAAATTCTGTCGGATTTTGAGAAATACCTGTATATATCTGAAAGGCAAGTATGAACAAACTCATTTTATTTTAAAATATCATATTTGAAGGCTAGATCAGGTAGAATAGCAAAACCTCCAGAAAGGTTGAATCTCTGATGTACCATGCTCATTGTGTTTCTTTGTGTGTGTTATAATGTACTGTTTGTATCTGAAAGGAAATTTGAGTATTCCATTGACAGTATCATTTATGGGTATACAGTTTTGATTTCTGTGACTGTATGCTTCTATTTGATTTTGTTGTTTCTACAATTATGATGTTATTTCAAGTTTTTCTTTGGTGTCCAACGTATGTTCTTGCTGTTGAGATTTCTGAGATGCATATATATCTAGCTTAGATCTCTCTCGTAAGGGGAAAGATGTTAGGGGGATACTGTACATAGATTGAAAGATCTCTCTGCCAATTCTGTATGCTTACTCTCTTGCTGTCACACATTTTTCTGGCATCTGTGGCACCAGCAGCCAGGAATTGTACCACATGGCATTCATGCTCAGTCACACATAGTAAATAATTTCTACTGCAAATGGGTTATATCTTACTTCAGGAAAATAGTATGCTTTTAACTGGCTAGCTTTCTGTAGATGACTGTAGCCTATATTTTTTATGACTAGCCTATGCTAAATTCCTAGAATGTTATACAATATAGTGTTAATAACTCTAGTTTATTTATGCTTTTGTAGTACTGATTTTAATTATATTGGTGTTGTTTAGGGATAGTTAAACTAAGGTGTGCGGATCTTTGACTGCAAGTTGATGAAAATGGGTATCTTCTTCTCTGCTACATTTTTAGAAGCAGGAGGAGCTGTATGCTTTTGCATAATGATTAAATTTAAGATAGTACAACTTGTCACACTGATGATAAGAGAACCACATAAGCTAGTACTGATCACTGTGTGAGACAGACACATGAATAAGGCTTGGAACTGAGAAAAAGAAGGTGGCATTCCCTAACAAAGTACTGTATGTAGAGATACAATTCTTTTGTAAACTGCAATTTTATATGTGAGCTTTTCAGTCGAGAAACATGGCAAGTGCCATTTTTAAAATATAATAAATTAAATTAAAAATACTTTGGCCCAGGATGGCGCTTGGCATGTTTCTCGATTGAAAGGCTCATATGTAACTTACCCAGTAATTACTTAGCTAAGAGTTTCTACTCGAACGGCAGTTAGAATTCTGAATTCCGCGGTAGTGATTCTTTTGTTTTGTGTAGATGACTATGCCCTGCCCACTTTCGTGGTAAGACAGAGGAACAACATCGCCAACACTACAACACTACTGGTGTTGTTATAGCAGCTTAGAGTTTTGGATTCGCTATTTTCTTCCTCAGTGAAGTATTTTTGTAGCCTTTCCAGCATTTTTTCTTGATGGTGACTTTTCTGGAATTGACTTTTCTCAATTTTGACTTTTCAGCTAGTTAGGTATGTCCGACACTAGTAGTTGTAGTTTCCAGTATTGCAGTAAAAGCTGCAATACCTGGATGACAAAATTGACTTTGTGTTCCAATTGTAGAGGACAAGTGTATTTTATTAATTTGACTTATGATGAGTGCAGGGATTGGGGAGAGCAGAAATAGAAGACTTTAGCTTCACATTTAGTTAAGTTAGACAGAGATTGGAAGAGGAGCAGCTAGCCATGTCAGCAGGAAACTAGCTAGCCAGGGCTTTGGACTCTGCAAATCTGGATTAGGCTGACATTTCTGCTGGATTCTCCGACTGTTAACCCTTCCCACCTGCATCACTCACCCTCCTAAAACCACCTACTCCTCTCTGGCTCCATCACTTCCAAACCCAATCTGCTTTGGTCCAGCCTTGAGAATAAATTTAACAGTGATTAAATCTGGCAGTGAGTACAGGGCCCAGTTAGCATCAGTGCATGTCCTGGATGGACAAGTTTGAGGGCAAGAAGGTGAAGTGTCAGTGGAGGAGGCTTCTGCTCATCCCACTGACTCTTCTAGGCGTCAGTCCCTGCCATACTCCCCGCTACCTGGGAGGAGGCATACCGGTAGCCCAAGGGAGGTCAGTGGGGTCTGCCCATGGGCATTTGTCCCCTCAGTCCAACCTGTTGCATCCCAGGTTGTGACTAGAGACAGCCGCTGGAAAGGCGTCTCGGAAGTGCATCAGCTTTCGTCAAGCTCTGAGGAGTTTTCATCTCGTAAGAGCCGCCTTTGTCGCTTCCCTGATTAATCTTGCCCACTTAAGAAATGTTTCTTGGGTAAAGATCAGTCCCTGCATCTTCCTTGCAAAAGGATGAGGGAGCCCTCCTTCAGTCCACAGCCCTTGTGTAGCAAGTGGGACAGTCCAGAGCGCTTCTCCTCTCTTCAGCACCGGGAGGGAGGATCTAGCTCTATACACAGCGAGCAGCTCCAGCTTTTGCATAAGGGCCCTGTTCCTTCTGAGTGTCTTGTATCAGCGGAACGTATCGGTGAGCGCCCTGAAGCAGCCAAGCACCCTGTAGCAGCTGGGCACCCTGATGCGGCCAAGTGTCCTGATGCAGCTAAGCGCCCTGAAGCAGCCAAGCGCCCTGCAGCAGCCATGCTCCCTGAAGCTTCTGGACGCCCTGTTTCATCGGAGCACCCTGAAGCCTCTGAACTTCCTCTAGCGCTTGAGCCCCTCAAGACTCCAAGCTCCCTGTGTCTTGTGATAACCTTTCTCCTGTGTTGGACCCGGCTCTTGTGCCTTTGCAATGTCAACTGGATAATATCCTTCAACTTTTACAGAAACCTGCAGCGCAGACAGCTCCTGATCTAGACCCAGTTTTGTCTCTGGTGTCTTCTGAAGTTGAGGAAGGGGATCAGGACTCATCTTCTACGCCATATGTGGCATTACTCAAGTTCCTTCTGTAGCAGTTCCCTGATTTTTCACACTGGCTGCTCCTTCCTCTCCAACTTCATCTTTCATGATGAGCAATCAGCCTGTAGATTCGATGAGACTTCCCAAGATGGTTCTCTCTTCATCGAAGAAAGCTCTACGCCAGGTAGAGAACTGGCTTTCCGAGAAGAGGAAACAAGGGAAAGCATGTTTTATTGTTCCACCCTCTTGTCTTGCACATATGCGATATTTGTCTTATGCCACAGGAGAAGCTCCTTCCCTTGGAGTAGCTGGCTCCTCTCAGGGGAACTTCTTTGCACTCATCGATGTGGGGCGTGAGTCTCGCCTCTCCTCCAGCCAAGGCTCTTTTCAGCCCAAGAGATAGACCATCTATTGAAGAGTTTGTCTAAGTCCTTTCTGAGGTGCTGGGAGTTTTTCTCGACTGGTGTGTGGAGCACTACAAGGAGCCTAAGATCCGCATTTTTGTGTGATGAATCTTCAGACTGTTTAATTTCTCCTCTCCTGTGATAAAGCTGCTAGAGATGGCTCAGGAATTAGCTGCCCTTATGCCAAGTGGGCATTCTTAAGAAGCGTGGAACTTTGGGTCTCTTTCACATCGTAAGGGCACATGGCCCCACAGAAATCGGCTCTCCTGTTTTCCCGTCTGGAAAAGCAACACTTGTTCCCACAATCCACCATAAGCAAGATTGCATCAAGCCTGCACAAGAAATCAACTCAAGATTACTGACCCAGTCAACGAAACACCAGAGCGACTGGTCTGCTTTCTCAGTGAAACCCTCATCTCCTCTTCAACCAAAGCCCTTTCATGGAGGGAATCAAAGACCGCGCTCCAGGTCCCAAGGATCAGTTAGATTTGCGCCCTGTACAATCAAGAAATCTTTTTCTTCTAAGCCAACCTCTCGCAAATGAGAATTCGGTCCTCCATGCTCCAGTAGGGGCCAGGCTTCCTCTCTTCTGGGAGAGATGGAGCAAAAGAGGAGCGGATCAGTGGGTTGTGAAAGTTTGAAAGGAAGGATACTGCATTCCCTTCAGGGAGAATCTGCCATTGACCAACACTCCCGTCGTATTGACGGCTTACTCCAGAGGATTGGAGAGATACTCAGCCTTATCAAAGGAAATGTCCTCTCTTCTGAGCAAGGAAGCCATAGAAGTTGTAAAGAAGGTAGACTTGAAGGGTTTTTACAATCGCCTTTTTGTAGTGCCCAAGACTTCAGGGGTTGGAGACCAGTGCTCGATGTAAGTGCGTTGAACGTCTTCATAGAGAAGACAGAATTCAACATGAAGACCATCCATTCGGTTCGTGCGTCCATCTGTCAGGGAGATTGGATGATCTCCCTGGACGTGCAAGATGCTTATTTCCATATTCTGGTTCACCTGGACTGAAGGAAATACCTCCGATTCATTTTCGAAGATCAGATCTATCAGTTTCGAGCACTTTGTTTTGGTTTCAACTGCCCCGGTTGGTTTCACCTACATGTTGGCTCTATAGGTGGGGTTGGCTGGCATCTAGCTGGGAGTGAGTATCGCTGTTATCTAGATGATTGGCTACTTCGTTTGACCATGGAGAAATGTTGCGTGGAGGACTTGCAGAAGACTCTTCTTTTAACCCAGGAATCTCAAATGAACCCCACTCAGAAGATTCTTTATTTGGGAGTTCAGATAGACTCTGAGTTTTTGGGCTTCTCCATCACTTAAGAGAGTAAAGACTCATGAGGAAGGTAGATCTGTTCCTCCGCTCTCTTGCTCCGCCACCCAGTGGATGAGTCTCTTGGGGATGCTGGCTTCTCTGGAGCAATTTGTAAGACTGGGGAGACTACATGTGAGACCGCTCCAATTCTGTTTAAGAGCGTGCTGGGATTGGAAGGTGCATCAGGACTGTCACTTCTTTCCAATAACCCCGGAGATAAAGGAGGATCTGTGGTGGTGGAGGTCTGTAGAAAGACTTATGGAAGGGAAATTTCTCTTTCCAGTGAGCCCTGACCTAGACTTCTTTTTCGACGCGTTGGATCTAGGTTGGGGAGTGCTCCTTGGGAATCTGGAAGTCTCTGGGAGGTGGTTCTCGGAGGAGAGAGGACTTCATATCAACGTAAGAGTTGAAGGTGATACATCTGGGTCTGTAACATTTCGTGCCACAGGTTCACAGCAAGACTATAGTGATACATGCAGACAATACCACAGTCCTAGCATATATCAAACATCAAGTGGAAACCCACTCTTATTCGTTCTGCAAAGTAGTGAAGGACCTGCTATGCTGGGTGGATCGGAATCAGACTTGGTTAATCACCCGGTGCATACAGGGCAAGTGCAATGTCCTGGCGGACAAGTTAAGCCGCCACAAAGAAATTTTGCCCATGGAATGGACACTAGATCTTGGCGTGTTACAGCCTTTGGAATTTATGGGGTCAACTGACCATAGATCTGTTTGCAGCTTCCAGGAATCACCGCCTTCCTCTGTTCTGCTCCCCCTTTCTGTACCTTCTAGCTTGGACGATGGATGCAATGATCTTGGACTGGTCCAACCTGGATCTTTACGCCTCCCCTCCTTTGGGATGATTTGAGAGGTGGTTTAGAAGTTTCGCCACACCACAAATGGCATGACTTGTGGCTCCTCTCTGGCTACAGAAGGAGGGTTCCTGGACCTGACCAATCTCTCTTAGATTTTCTGAGGCTCCTTCCCCGAGATTCCAAGTCTTCCTGTGACAACCCCACATCAGGAAATTTTACCAAGGTCATCTCTCTGGCCCTGACAGGATTTCACTATCTACAAAACTCATCAGAACGAAAGGGATTTTCTAGATCGACAGCAGAGGCTATCGCTAAACAAGCTGAAGAAAATGGCCAAGGTCTTTTTAGGAGTTGGTGTAGAAGAAACTTTCAGAAACATCTATCCCTGTTCTTCTACTATTAAAAGCTTAACGGATATTGTAGGCACAGAAGAAGAGGAGAGAGAGCTGTGCCCAGTATGTGCCCTCAGATACTATTTGCATCGGACAGAGAAGATTAGAGGTCAGTTTGGTAATCTTTGGTATTCTGCGAAGAATCCCTCTAGACCCCTGTCAAAGAACACCATTTCTCTTTTCTTGAGGGATCTCATCATTGAGGCACACTCACAAATAGCAGAGAATGACTTATCGCTATTGAAAGTTAAAGCTCACGATGTAAGAGCAGTTGCTACTTCGGTAGCGTTCAAACGTAACTTTTCTCTCTCTGCAATCTTGGAGGCAACTTATTGGAAATGCAAGTCAGTGTTCATGATGCATATTTGCGGGACGTCAAGACAGTTTACGATAAATGCAGTACCCTGGGACCTGTGTCCATAGCTGGCGAGGATGGTGAGGGAAGTGTAGGAAGGTCCTTCCTTTCCTTTCTCTGCCCTGGAACATGGTGTTGAGTTCTTGGGAGTGAGGGTACTGGGTACCTGGAGGCCTACCAGTTTTTAGTGTTGGGTAGTCTTCTATGTTTTATCTTTTAATCATTTACATTTTAAATTATGGTAGGTGACTGTTTTTTCCGTGTATTATTTTTTGTGGTACCGTGCCCAGGGCAGGGACAATTATTTATGCTTGGTCGGCCTTCAGTGTACACCTTCATCGCAAAGCTTGTTTTTATACTTCGTCAGCCTTCGGAATACTACTTCACTGCGAGGTGTCCCACTTCAGTAGAGGTGCTTATGGCCATGCTGCCATGCCACTACAGGTTGAGAGGAGCGCCAACCAGAGGCAGTATCTATCTGGCAGCAGCCTCTCACCAAGTAAGGAACAACAATAATCTCATCACACAACCTGCCTTGTCCATGATTCCCCACCTTCAGTGTGGAATCAGCTGGGCAATTATTGCAGTTATATATAAAAATGACATTTTTATGATAAAATAAAGTTTTATATATAATTACCCAGTAATTACGGATAGAGCCCAAGCCTCCTTCCCGCACATGGACTCTTTTCTTTGCATAAACAAACTGTCGTGTTGGCGATGTTGTTCCTCTGTCTTACCCCGAAAGTGGGTGGGGCTTAGTCACCTACACAAAACAAAAGAATCACTACCGCCAGAATTCAGAATTCTAACCACCCTTCGAGTAGAAACTCCTAGCTAAGTAATTACTGAGTAAGTATATATAAAACTATTTTATTATAAAAATGTCATTTTTTTTAAAAGTTCACAATTTTTAATAAAGTTTGCAGTTATTCATGTTAGTAATTAAAGAAAATACTTGAAGTATTTACAGTATGATTCATTGATCATACTGATATTTCAATTATGTTTTTACTGTCTGTAGCATTACCTTTAACTACATTTTCTCCCTCTCTTTCTCTCTCTCTCTCTCTCCAGTGTTAAGCTTTTACTTAATATAAGTGATTTGTGTATTTTGGTAAAAGAGACTAGTATGTAAGTTAAGCGATCCTTGTTCAGATTATGGTCTCAGGGTTAGAGTTAGCAGTTGAAGAAAAAACCATTTACAACTCATTGTGAAATACAGAGAACTGGAAGATAGAAAGAAGTAAAATAAAGAGGGTTGAGTTAATGACAAGAGCTTAAGTGGAAGGAGAGGAGACAACAGAGAGTTGATAAGGAATAGGAATTTAGTTGGGGAGCGAACCCAATCTTTGGAACACGTGGATGGAAGTAAATGTATTTAAACAACAGTGGATAAGGAACAAAATAGGTAAATAGTAGTTGAAAATTATATTACATTGAGTAGGTTGGTAAGGAGGCAGATTTTAAACTGGGCCTCATATCTGTGTTGAGAACTTTAGAGACATAACAAGGTCAGGGACAATTCAGTATTTTTCTTCATTCACATGGACATAATGACCAAATATCAGTGAAGTAAGAAATATTTGTGATGGATCAATCAATCATATCTTGCAGAAGCTGAAATGTGAAATGGGTTTAAGGCTTTTTTGAGAGTTTTAGATTTTAGTAAAGTAAATGCTCAAGTTACTGTAGAGTGAAGTATTAAGTCAATAGTATCTGTAGTTAGAAAGCATTTTTAAATTTATTCTGAATCAGTTCATATTTTGATGGGTGTTTAAAGTGGATAACTTCACTTACAAGTAGTTTATAGTGTAGTGTTTGCAAAACAAAAAAAAAAAAATGAAAAATGTAATCTGCTTTCAGTCAAGGAAAATGTCGTCGTAGTTTTAACCAGCAAATACCACCTAAGCACTAGTATTTAATTTTTGAACAGATCTCTCTACAGTAGTCAGTTATTTTGTTATGCATATACTGTATTTAAAAATATATGGTATAATTGTATATAATATAAACAAAGTTTCTTTTGGCAAATTTAAGAACACTATATACAATAAAAAAAAGTGAAGTGTAATTGTTAGTTTTGGATGTAGGCCTACTTTTTGGGGGATCTTTATTATTTTAATTGTTTTAATATTTTATTTGCAGGTTCAGCTGAAATAAATGGCCGTGGAGTAGTTTTATCATTGGTGAAGTCACACTTACATACTAATAATGAAATACAGTACCTCACTACAGCATTATCACCTGCCAGGTTAAAATCCTGTATTGAAAGTGAAGGTTAGTGTATTTTACTCTTGAAGTACTTGTTTGTGAATGTTACTATTTTTGTACATTTGACTGAGAGGAAAGTGGCAATTTACATGGGACTATGTTGTTAATATATAGTGAAAGTTAATGGATAATAAGACCGGAAGATAAATGTCATCTGTGGAAGAAATGATACATTTCTGTGCATACATAAATAAACTGTGTATTTTACTTCTCTACAGCACTGCAAGATGCGTTGGTATTAGAATTATTTTTAAAAACTGTAGCCGTATTACATCTTCATAGTTGATTACTCCATTATTAGGGAAGGTCCTTGCTTATACTGTATGTCAACAAATGGTGTTCCAAAGGTCTACTTACAACCTGCAGTATCGAACTATGCTTTTGATTATAATTTGACCCTCTTCAGCACTGTTTGTCTTAAAATGAAAATCAGTATACGTAGGTCCTCAGCTTACGGCCGGTGATCCGTTCCAGCTATGCACCATAAGTTGATTTGTGCGTAAGTCATTGTTTCACCATTATCAGCGGTTTAACGGTGCTTACGGCTTCACAACTTGATATTACATCAGGTTACAGCTCCATAAGTGCTGTTAGCTTGATGCCTCTCCTTGCTGTTAGCACCATCAACGGCGCTTACGGCGCCGTAACTTGATGCAGCATTAAGTTACAGGGCTGTAAAACGCCGTTAATGGTGCTGAAAAAGCACCGTAAGGTCGAATCTGCCGGAAATTGGTGTTGCCGTAATCTGTGATGCACTGTTATATGATCTTCATGTGCAGTCTTGGGTATTGTAACTTCCTTATCATTCTCATCATCATTGTCAGTTTTCATCTCAAGAAAAAGCACAAAGATGTGAATTTCCATTGTAATTTTATGAGAGAGAGAGAGAGAGAGAGAGAGAGAGAGAGAGAGATATCACTTGATTTTACTTAGTTGTACATCCCAGTGCTGCATTTGTATCTGTAGATAAACATATTTTGAGAATTGGCCATCACATATTTTTTCATAGTTAGTATTCTATTACTGCGTACACTGTAATACTGTATATTCTCTTTGATTATGTTGTCTGTCTTAATGTTGATAATTTAAAAGATGAAATATCATTCATGTGTACCTGTATTAATATTTATACATTGTGCTCTGTACTGCATTGTATGGGGTTTGCTATCTAATGCAAATCTTAGTTGGTATTTAAAATTCAGTAGTTTATGTCTTCATTTTTCAGGTTTGGCTTTGAAAGTAACTTACTTTGATGGTTACAGTGATGCAGGTGGCTGGAAGAATATTGCTTCTTGTGTTCACCTTCAAGGACCTTTAGAACAGATCTTCTCGATAGGTAGTCCAAAGGAAAGCAAGAAACCTGTTGTTGTAATTGACAAGATAGATGATGTTAGTAACCATCAAGATTCATTAAATTTGATAAGAAGCTTACACAAAATCTCTGCAGGTAGGTATTTTTTCAAGAAATATTTGGCTGTGACTTTCCAATCAGTCATGAATCATAACTTAATTCATATAATTTGGCTGGTATTACCTATTTAAGGGAATATTAGGCAGTACTATATATGGTTATGCCTTAGCTCTGATAATTATATGCTTAAATTTGTTTGAAGTACAGTGTTTTTATATTCCAAACATTTTAAAAAGTTCTAGATAGCTGCTACTGGTATTCATCATTCATTGTAAATCAGACAGCCACTTGTGTTCATCATTCATTGTAAATTGGACACATCTTTGGTCTTTCATCTTTCATTTTTCAAAATCTTTCATATATATTATTTATACGCCCTCTTCGCAAAAAGTTGAATAGGATGAATATTAATGACCTTGTTTATCAGTCTGTTTGATTGTTTGTTATGGTACTCCAATCCATTACTTTAATCGCAGCTTGCAGCTTAATCCTAGAATTGTAACAAGACTTGCAGTTAGGCTCAGTAAGCCATCCAGGCTCTTAGAATTGCCTTGCAAAAGACTTAAGTCTGCAGGTCAGGTAGCACATCTGTTTTGGGTGTTCCCGGATTATTAGAATTTGTTGTAATTATTGATAATTATTCTCTTTTCATTATTAATTTTATGACGATTCATTTACTACTCCCAAAAATGGTATCTTCATTCTAAAAAATGATACATTTTTGTGTTAGAATTTTTCTTTTGTGAGTAGTTTATTTATTTTTTTAATGGCTATCTGTATATTATTTGGTAAGGTGGGATGTTTGATGTTAGCTTAGGATTAATAACATTTCAGTTTGGTTCATGATCAAAGTTCAAGTTTAGTATTTTTGTTTCAGTTAACCCTTAATGGATGGGAATCCTCATATGAGTATCTATAACCGGTTGTGGGTGATGGACAGGAGTCCTCATAGGAGTAATCATATTTTCCACCATACTGTTTGAATGAGTTTAGCAGGAAAGATGTTCATAGCACTTCAGTGGGCCATAAATGACTTTTGGCAACTATTTAGCTCGGCACAGGAGAGACAACGATCAGTATGCCTTGAGATTTCAGAGGGGATGTACTGTCTCTCTGCAGCTCCAGGATATCTTTTTATTTATTTGCTCATATATATATATACCCAGGGATTGCTGTTGGTTTTGGTTCTTATCTTTTATGATAGTATGTCAGGTGCAAAGAAAAGTGCAAAGAAATATTAGAAAAAATATGTATACCTCAAAAAAAGTTATTACATCTCCCCATCTCAGTAAATTTTGTAAATATTTTACAACAAATATACTCAGAATTTGTTACTGATTTTAGTTCTTATCTGTTATGACATTGTGTGAGCTGTAATTATAATTTTACAAAATAAACTAAAATAAAGTATTATAAAAACTTGTATAGCTTGGTAAAATTAACATATTTTTATGAGTGTCTCGTAAAAAAGATGGGTTGTAAATAGTCACTTTCAGCTTCCTGTGGAAGGTAAGGAAAAATTTTTAAAATTTTTTTCTTACACCATGTGCATTTGGATATCTTTCTCTTTCCATTGATGTGTTGTTTTTTTCTTAAATTGGCCATCCTTAAAGTTTTCCCTGGTCTTGGGGTGTGCTTGATATATACTTAGCTCGTCCCTTGAGGGTTAATGGATAATGGACTCTTGTTCATTGATTATCATTTGGAACTGAGTTTTTATGAACATTTTCATTAATCTTTTCCCACATTGTGCACATCTGAATTTGATGCACGCCTCCTTTCTTTCTTTCTTAAAGTCTTAAATAGAAAACCCCTATGTACAGTCAACTGATTATAAACCTAAGAGGGTTCCAAAGGGACATCAGCCTGCAGAGAGAGAGAGAGAGAGGCAAGTTATAGGGAAGTTGATAAATAAATAAATATGAGGGAATAGGAAATAAAACTGATACACCTGAAATTCAGATGTCAGCAGAGATCTTTAATCTAGCTCAGAAGTAGGTTTTTATTATTAATAGGTTTGTCTTTTTCATATCTAGTATTTTACTAGTAAATCTTTGTGTTTTACTTTTACTTGTACTATTACACCACAAGATGAGTGATTGAGTATCTCTAGTAAACAGTATAGAATCTTCATTGAGGACTTACAGGAAAGTCCTCGCCCTATTTGTAGTACATGTAGGGGGCAGGTTTGTTTACCAGAGCTGACATGTAAAATTTGTTACAGATGGTCAAAGGAACAATGAACAGTGTACTGTTAATCAAGGAGAAACTTCTATAAGCATTCAGCCTCCTGTAAGGATTGAAGTTTACCTTCAGTTATTCCTTTGGCCTCAGCCTTGTCTAAGCAGTTAGCTAGTACAGATTGAGTAAGTACCAAGAAATCTAGGATGAGTAGATTAAATACATAGATATCATTTCACTACTCTTCATGAGTAGATGGAGGAAAGTTTACAATGACTTTTAAATAACTTACTCGATGAATTAGATTTAACTTGGTATTATGAGACTCATAGTCCTTGTACTATGAGTAGGAAGAAATTGGCTCTTCTCAAAGGCTTTTCAGTTAGCACTGTGAATGTAAAGATTCATCCAGCACTTTTAGTGTCAAAGCAAAGTAAGTCACCTGGGATTAGTCCATCGACTAGATTCTGATACAGATCGAAGCTGCCAGTCATTGCAAGTTTAGCCAAGCAGTCCACTTTTAGGCTGTATCAGTCAAATTTGAAGGTATTCTTTAATAGGTGTAGCAGGAGTGTTGAGCTGTTATCAGTAGTGGATTTTCTACTGCATTTTCTTCAAGTTAAGAGACTGGCACAGCATAGAAGAGATAAATACCTGGCTTTTTCACCAAGACAGTCAAATTCAGGTTGATTCTAGACTTCACTTATGTTTGTCATTCCTGCTTGACCAGAGCAGGAAGGAAATGAGGATGAACTCCCTTGCACTGTGAGAGCCATATAGACTCATCTTTAGAAGACCAAAGCCTTTTAGAAAAGAGGGATCAAGGTTATTTTTACAAAATGACGTGAATAAATAGAAGTGTCAAAAATTAGCATTTCTGTTTAGATCAGACAGGCCATCAAAAGAGCTTACTCATGCACCTCAGAGTTAGAGGTTTATAGCCTTAAGGTCAAGGCAGTATCTACCTTAAAAGTTAAAAGTAATGTGGATAATTCCTCTATAATCTTCTTTGCATATTGGAGGCCCCCCTGAACTTTGTGCATTTTTATCGCAGGGACCTGATGCACAAGTCATCAGATGTCTGCTCTATTGGACTGGTAGTGGCTTCAGGCCAGGGTACAGTATAATGGAATCTGACCTTATTATTCTCTTGTGTGATTCATCCCCCTCTTCTGCTTGATACTTCTTTCCTAGGGTGTATGTTCCCACTGAGAGGAAAGTAAGGATATTAGATATTCATATTTGGTTAATTGATTTAGGATGAATACAAACCTTGGTTTTGCTAGCAAGGACATTGTTCAATTCATGACATGGAATTGAGCTTCAACTCTCAAAGGATTACATGTGAGGAAAAACCAAGAAGCCTTCCCACAAATAATTCTAAGGCTACTGTAAAGTAATGGGTTTATGTCAAAACAAATACAGTATTTAAGATGAAAACTGACAGTTTTGTACAAAAACATTATGTTACTTAAATGACCTTCTTGTTCCTTCATTTTTCACGGAGATGGTTATCAAATACAGGGAGCAGTTCTATTTTTATGAGATGTGAGCTTTGGAGCTCAGATGTCATACCTGACCAGCCAGAAATTGTTTTGGAACTCGAGTATGTTTGGAGAGCTAAGGACTACAGGATTTGACTACTGTGTAAACTGTTGTTTGTACAAAAAGATAAATTTTGTTTTAAAAAGTATTTTTCTCACCCACACATTCTGTGGGCCAGAATTATAAGTGATAAACAGTAAAGATTTATTGCAGTACTTGGCACAAACAGCATGGAATTAAAGTAAGTGTCATTACAGTGAACCAGGGTCTTACAGAAAAGATGAAGGTTATGGGGATATGTCTAAGGAAATTCTTTTGTAGGCCATAAATTTTCAATAATGAGATATACAAGCTCATATTTCATACAAAAACTCCTCAGTATCTGAGGATGTTATTGCAAACAAAAGCTAATTGGTCAAGGTCATTGGCTGCTGAAGGAAATTCTTGTCCTAGGAAATTCTTGTCCAGGTTGAAACTTTGAAATGTTGTGATTGGCAGGTCTTAGAGGATTTTAGCATTTGTTACTGTAGGGAAACACTGGCCTAAGAAGAGGGATTTGAGAGAGGAAAAATAAAGTGGCTGCAGTATGAATGAATTGTAGTGGGATAGTGAGTTCATGGTAAATAAAAATGTCCTAGTAGTAGAGAGAGCAGACTTATGATGGGGACATAAAGCCTTTATTAAATGAACATGGGATACTTATTAGGAAAACAGAGGAGATTTTGAAAGGTGTGGCCATATTATGGTAAGGTTCATGGCCAGAATATGGTGAGAAGTTCATATTAAAAATGAAGAATTGGTGGAGAGATGTGGTATCAAAGGGGTAGATAAAGATGTGACCTCATGAACATGTAATGAAATGGGAAGAGGAACAGTTGTTCAGAAAAGCAGGAGCTTTGGCAGTAACAGGATAGAGATCTGTAAAGAGACCCAGAAAATTGTGGAGAAAGATGTTAAATGAAGACCTAATAAACCTGATGGGAGTTTCAGCAGAAAGAGCACAGGACAGAGAAGAGTAGTGATAACTCATTTTTTATCAAACCCCGTAAAGGAAATAGCTGATACAAAAACATTCATGATGGTCATGCCAGTTAACCCTTAATGGACAGGAATCCTCATAGGAGTATCTATAACAGGTTTTGGGTGATGGACGGGAATCCTCATATGAGCATTAATATTACGTGCCATACTGTTTGAATGAATTTAGCGGGAAAGATGTTCATAGCACTTCAGTGGTCCATAAATGACTCATGGCATCTATAATACCTCGGCATGGGAGAGACATCAATCAATATGCCTTGAGATTTCAGAGGGGGATGTACTGCCTCTTTGCAGCTCCAGGATGCCTTTTTATTTATTTGCTCATAAATATACCCAGGGATTGCTGTTGGTTTTAGTTCTTATTTTTTATGATAGTATGTCAGTTGGTATTGTAATTTTGCAAAGAAATATTAGAAAAAACCTGTATACCTCACAAAAATTTACTACATCTCCCCATCTTAGTAAATCTTGTAAATATTTTGCAACAAATATACTCAGGATTTTGTTATTGATTTTAGTTCTTATCTGCTATGATATTGTGTGAGCTGTAATTATAATTTTACAAAATAAAATAAAACAAATTATTAAAAAAAACATGCATAACTTGGTAAAATTAATGTATTTTTACGAGTGTTTTGTGAAAGAGACCCCACACAGGGTTGTAAATAGTCTCTTTCAAAAATATTCAAAAATTTTTTGAATATTTTTCTTACACCATGTGCATTTGCATATCTTCCTCTTTCCATTGATTTTTTTTATTAAATTGGGCAACCTTAAAGTTTGCATGGTCTTGGGGTGTGCTTGTTATACATTTAGTCCATCCCTTAAGGGTTAAGTACTAGACTTGTACTAGTTTCACAGAAGAAAACAGGAGGGAGAAGAGGTGCCAGCAGTTGTTTTGGAGCTGTTGTTCAGGGGGCTACAGAGCCAGATTTATGAGGAAACAATTTTGTTATCATTACAGTATTTTCTCTTTTTGTTCTCTAAAATAGCCCAGCAACATGTAGCAATATGAGAAGTTGTGCATGCTGAAGAAACATTATTGAGAAAAATAAATTGACCTTGTTTCCTATCCTAGGATCTTCTTTGTGGATTGTAAGTACAGTAGTAAACAGGTTTTGTGTGTACCATGTTGACCCTATAAAGGTTTACACTGTCCAGTAATTTTAATTCAATATGAGTTAGTCTGGTTGGACTAGCTAAGTTAAAATCATTTGATAGTTTAAGCTAAGTGGAGTGAGAGTTCTGTTTAAGCAGTTGTGATTCATCAGCAGTTTCTTGTTGCAGATGAAAATGTAGAACAGCTGATAGTATATGCTAGTGCAGACTGCATGCAAGAAAATCTGATGTCATCTCTTTGCCAAATAGCATCTGCTACCATTCACCTTCAGCCTGCAGTTCCTTACAGATGTAAAATTGTGTTAAAAAAGCCTTCTGGGAAAGTTTTACAGAGTGTAAGTATTTTTGCATATTCAGTATTATCAAGAATGACACCAAAAAATAAAAGCTACTTAGAATAATTGAAAAATGGTATGTGTTATCTTGTCCTGATGGTGAGAGGAGTTCTTTATTACATGCCATTTCTTATTGTCAAAGAGTAATGTGTTCAGGCTTTTTAAACAGGAATTGAGTTTGTTTTGGGTATGGTGTATAATTCACCATTAAACTAAGTCTGATTTAATTACTTCACTAGCTGACCATGACAAAAGATTTTGTGGTTGCTGGGAGTGCAAACCAGAGTGAGTACCAGTTTAATTACTCCTCCTGTACTTATAAAATTTGGAACACATCTTCCTTGTTCCTGGTGTTTTGTGATTCAGATGAGTTTGGAGTACAGAAATATTACCACCTCCAGATAAGTTTGAATGAAATTATAAATATTCACACACCATTTACTTGTTTAACTTATTTAGTGTTATAATGTATTGACTGTGTCCAAGCCATATTTAGACTGTTTAACATATCACAGTTTCTCCTGTTTATTAATACAGTACGTTATAAGAATAATTCATGTTGTACATGCATAAATATGAGTGTATCTACATTGTTCAAACTTCATATTTTACATGAACTGAATGCCCAATATGACATGTTAACTAGACATCAAGTCGTTTACTGTACAAGAATTGCTGTGTTGAGTTTCATACTGTAGAGGGATGCCCTTACTGTGTCGTGTTTCATTTACTCTGTGGTTATGGTTCAGATGTGTATTAGCTGTGCATTTCATGAATCTTGTCCTTATTTTTTCACCTTTGGATAAAGTTAGTAATATGAACCATTGTCTTGATAGACCTCAGGATATTGGCTTTGCCAAGTAATGAACAGCACCAAAAATATGGCATCCTTAAAAAGAACATGTAGCTTTTATAAAAACATAAAGTAAAATTAATGTATTTAGTTCAAACCCATAACTTTTACTCATTTTATCATAAAATGTTTCCCAGACAAAGCCTCTTTAAAAGAGAGAAGAGACCTCTCACCAGGTGATCAGTGTCCCTTTGCAGTAGATCTGGGAAAACTTTGATGCCTTGGATGCAAGGCAGGAAGTGGGCCATGGTTTATGTTTTGATTTTGTATTGAAAAATCGTCTTAAACAAATACTTAACTTTTATGTAGGGGGCCAAACTAGCTTGCCTTCATAGCTCATTGTAAGGATATTGTTTATGTCGGATGGGTACTTGGCAAGCCGCTAGAAATGCAACAGTGCCTGAGGCCGGCCCAGGGTTGCCAGATTGGGCTGCAAATTGCAAAGGGGGTGCTTTTTAAACCATTGGTGACCAGATTTCACAATCTGCTACTTACTACTTTTTGGGCTAATTTGGTTTGACCTGGGCTCTTGTATTCGATTTGGGCTACTTCCATTTATTTTTTATCTTAATAATAATAATAATAATCACACCAGTGGCAATGCAAACGCCCTTAGTGATCGCCCTATCCCATCCTCGACACCACCACCAACAAGAGGAAGACAAGCTCGTCCATTTCTATATGAACTGCACAGGGTGGGGGAGGTATGAGGGCTACAAACAGAAATGGTGTATGCTAACCCTTTAGGAGCCTTTTATCTTGACAAAATCATGTATTATTTGTCGATAATTGGAATGCATCTCCACCCCTCTTTCAGTATCTTTATTCCAGGAAGACAGGAGCCTATTGATTGTGCTTGTAAGACACTAAAATGGTACAAGAAAATTTTTTTTCACATGTTAGATATGACAATGTTGGATGCACAAACACTGTTTATGCTCAAGAACTGTAAAAAAAATGTACACTGCCAGACTTCATAATTGAAGTGATACAGCAGCTGTTAGAAGACTATGCTGTTGAACGCCCCTCACCTGGTCGTTGCTGTGCTGCTGGAGATCCAACCCAACTTTTTTGCACGTCATTTCATTCATATGATACCAGTGCAACCAGGTGCCAAAAAACAGAGTACAAAGGGCTTGCTATGTCTTCTGACATACAAATTGTCGACCACAGCAGAGACAAGACACTTGCTCCCACTGCCGTGAATGTGATAAGCCACTATGTCCGGAACCGTGTTTGGAAGAACATCATATTCTTGGAAATTTGTAAAAGTGATAGAGAAAAAAGAAAATTTAGTTTGTAAGTTGCATTACTGAATAAAAAGTAAAATAAATTTGTTTCTAATTTCAATTTTGTAAGAGAAATTTATATTATACACTGTAAATTGTTTGTATTAGCGGAAAAAAATGTTGTATTAGGCGACCTATAAGGGGAGGTATGGAGTGTAAAAAAAAAAAAGAGGAAAAAAAAAGTGAAAATGGACAACACCACCATGAGGATTATGTCTCAGCACCCAGCTGGGGGAAATGCCCCTAATGCAAACTTCTGGTTTTGGACTTTTAAATGTGGGTTGTGTACCTTTTAAATCTTATTTTCTTTCTTTTGGGACCATTTGGCATTGATTAAGCCAAAAAAATAATTTTCAATTTTTTGTAACCTGGTTTAACAGTAAGTATATCCAAATAATAAATGTTATCATGAAAATTCATGTATTCTTCAGTGTAAGGTAAAATGATAGAAATTGGACAGCTACAGGTGTGTAAAAGATCAGGAAGTAAAAGGAAGAAAGCAGTGCAGTGGGGCCAAAGAATTGCTGCTAAGAACCATTAGTATTGTCTGAAGAGCTCCATACAAACCACTCTATACACAACAAACCCTGATGGTGTTTACAAGGAGTGATTTAATGAGCTTGTTTTATTGTGACTGGGCTGTGAGTCTAACTTATTTGACAACAATCCTTCATACAGTCAAGCATATACTGTACTGTAATGTGACATTACAATATGAATTTTGGGATTTATAATTTTTGAAAATGTGTCATACAACTTTTTGATTAAAGGATACGGTTTTCATTGTACTAAAAAATAAGGGAAGCTGAAATCAGATCTACTTGTGTTTTTTTATTGTTTGTAAGTGTTACGTCCATGGAATGCTTTTTTATTATTTGTAAGTATTATGTCCATGACTTATAAATTATTACCTGTTGCAGTATGAAGAATTTAATTTGGGTCCAGACTTGACAGTGCAAGATAATAGAACAGTAGAAGTAGAGAAACATCAAGCAGGAGAAACAAATGATGCTGATGCAATTTTAGCAGTACAGACAACTTTCAATCTAACATTGACCGAGGATCAGCGTAAATCAAAGAACATGTTGCTCCTACCTCATACCAGGTATGTATGGTATATTTACTGACAGGTGATATTGGATTTCTTTGTGAAGGTTGATAATTTGCTTTCTGTTGTTTGTATTGTATCGTTTATATAGCTTTTTATTATATTCCTACCTCTGCATGAATTTGTGTGTTATGTTTATCTTTTTATGGTTATGTTACAACCTCCACATCATTACACATGATTTTGAATTAATTCTAGTTTGATCTGCCGAGCCAGTTGGTGATAATGCCCAAAGGTAGCGTTCCAATTTAAACTTGCAGGAACAGAGGCAGTATGGATGTGTGATGAACATGTTTTGGTACTGGTATCAGGTGGCAGGAAGAAATTCAAGCACTCTTGTGTGGTAGTTATTAGTTGCTGTTTTGTGTGACTGATCATACCATATCAAAAACCATACAACCAAGTTGGATGACTCATTGGGTGTAATAACAGAACCACTAGAAGTCAACAATTAAATCTCATTTCTCCCAAATTACTCAAAGATTGACAGTGTTTTTTTTTTTTTTTGTTTTTTTTTTGTATACTGTAGCCAAGTCCATGGCCCTTATATCAATACAAGCTACAATATTTCTTTTCAAGATATTACTGAGTCCACTTTTAGTTGCCTGTTTCTGTAATGGTACATTTATTGCTTATTGTGATGGTTATGAATCACTTGTCACAGTTAGCCCTTCTGTGTGCCATAATTATCCCAGATTAGTCCTTGTTAAAATAAAAATGACAGTAACCATCTTTCTTTTTGTTAGTGAGTGTGTTTTACAATACTACTCACAAGATCCCAGATGTTTTTGGGTTTGTTTTCATGTTTTGCATCACTCAGTATTTGTTTTATTCTTCACACATTCTCATTATGATTGTGTATTTCATTCATAGCAATAAGGTGAGGAGTTAGTTGTATTGGTTCCTTAGAGGAGAATTACTGTTTTAAATATAATTACTTATATTTAAGTATTAGTTTACTGTTTTGTTCAAAGAAAAAACTCAAATCAGTAGCACCTGAATCAGCAGCATTTTTTTTATTGAATTTCAGAATTGTATAAAAGTTGTCAGCAGCTGGCATTTCAAAATTAGCACAGGGTTTCTCTAGCCACATTGATTATCCAGGCTCTTGTTGTTAGACTAGGTTGTATTGGCTTCAGGACATTAGGCTGCAATTCACACACCCCAGTAGTGGTAACATAAGTTTTTTAAATACATATAAGATACTAAGAAAGGCTGTAACATGACATATACTTTAGGTGGACTTGAAAGCCAATAACACAAAAGACATAAGTATTGTGATGATGAACAATAGACTTGGAAGACATACATATACATTTTATTATCAACACATGCACCATGTTGGAACATTAAGCCACAATTCACATGCAGTACTCATGAATGTAGCAGTTATTATAATATAAACTTTTAGCAAATAAAATACTTAGATAAGAACATAAGATTTATGCACTTGAAAGTCAGTAACAGAAAAAAGTAAGGAATTGTAATGAAGATCTCAAAGATGGCAGACAAATTTTAATATAAGAAAGTTTTAATATCAAGATATTAATCAGCCTATGTATCACATATGCTTGAAAGTGATAGTCGCTATGATTTACCATATTCATAGACATAAAAGACATACTTTTTTTTTTAAATAAAGGGCCAAAGAACTTTGTTGTCATCTCATAAGGTGAAGGCCAAGTGTACCATATGACCCATGGTTAGGAAACACCATATATTATCAGTCACATGTTTTGTTGTTCCATCATAACATTCTCAAGTGTAAAAGGAGCATTACAATTTTCATAGTTAAATAATGTACAATCATTATTGGCTGGAAAAACTGAGTGAAGGAGGTAATAAAATGTAAGTTGATGAAACTTTAAAGTTATTTACAATTATATATAAAATGACTGAGTAGTTAAAACAAAATGAACAATTTACAGAAATGGATACTATGAATTGTGTATGTTAAGGTTTAGTTTTCTAAGAAAAATATCTGTCAACTTACAGAAATTGTCAGTAAGGATTCTTCGTTAAGTGTACCAAGAATCTGCATGTGTCACATTTCTCTGTATGCTGTAATATTTTCAGTTTCCTTTGCATGGCTAGAAAGCAGCCAGTATCAGAAGAAATGCCAGAATGTTCAGATCTTGGCCAGACCAACTTCTTAGAGTGGTTGATATAGGTGGTGCTACAGGTGTCACAGTTGTGAATACAGTGATACCAGACAAGATATCTGAAGATAGTTTGGCTTTATGGTTCAATAATGCTTGACTAGTAAGGATGTTGGTAAAGATAATCTTGGGGTTGATACCGAGAAAACTATATTTAAAAATGTGTAAAGTTCTGCAACATGGATCACTTGTATATGGCCTCTGTATTTATTGCAAAGTTGATGACATTGCATAAGGCTTTTGAATCAGTTTTAATAGTAGAGGAAAATACTATGTCATATACTGTTATTAGATTCTCTGATAGTTTTAAGTTTCCAACCTTTAGTACAAAAAGCTCGAGTCAACAAAAAAGAGTTAACTTCTGCTGGTCCCTCATTTGGATATGAAGACTGATTGAGCTGCACATTTTAAGGAAGTAGTAAAAAAGATGGCTGTCCCTCCCCTTCCCATCCTTGCCAGTATAATAAAAAAATATAAATACATTTGGGATAATGTCTTCCAGCCTACAAATTTTAATAGGAACCAGAAATTTTGAAGTTGTCTAAACTCACTTGAGGATCACATATACTCACCTCACACAAGTACATGTTAGATGGTGGCACTGCGCCAATATATGCTCATTGTGACAGGATAGTGCCAATTGACACATTCTGGTATGCTGCTCCCAGTTTATAAGCACTAGGAGAAAGGATAGAATTCCCCTGAAATATCTTGCTGAGATTTTGGATGGAGAGGTTGTTCATGAGGCCCTTATGGGTTTTTAAAAGAAATTGGGAATATTGACAATATTTAAACAAATCATTTTTAATTATTTTATTTTTTCAATGCATGAATGTTTGTGAACGATATGCATAATGTTTATACCTTAGTATGTGCATGTGTAATCGAATCTTTAAGTTTTTTTTTTAATGCATTTATATATTCAGTGCTATAACAGTGCTGAATAGCTTACCCAGCCTGTGTTGGGCCATATGGTTCAAATTTCATACAATCATTTTCTCAAAACATATGATTCAGTCAACTACCAGGGATCTAAGGGACAGTATGTACATGCAATGCACTAACCTACCTGGACCACTTGATCATCATTTTGTTCTGCAAGTGGAGTGACTTGTCTTGGGGTCACACATGATGGTAAATTAATAAGTTTCTGATGAAACAAACATCATTTCATAATTTAGTCATAATCATCCAATTCTGTTGCAGGGTTCAGTCTTCAGGAGGCCAGATTCATTACACTCCAGATGATGTTGATGACTGGGATGAAGAGGATCCAGATGATGACCTAGATATTTAGGTTAAGTCAATTTTCCCTCATAATTTTCTTTTCTGTTGTGACATGTGAATTCATTTTGATATAAAATGTGAAATCATTTTGTATTACGTATAAATTTTTTAGTACAATAACAGAATTTTATTAGAATACAAAACTTAAAACTTTATAGAGGTTTATTGTATAAGTTGTGTAACCTTTTAATATTGGTTTTTTAATGTTAACATGTTTAGATAAAAATACACATCAAGATTGTTTGGTATTATGTTAGGATTTTGTATTTATTTCAAGTTTTGTATGTTAAGTCTTTTCTTGTTTTTGGGTTTGTTTTGGGGAAATTTGGTTCCCATAAGTAAGTAGAAAAATATGTTGATCTAAATGTAGACCATGATAGCAGTGACCAAATTCTTTTAATTATCTTGCTCTTTGTCCATTATCACAAACAATTTCAGGGACTGAGTTATATGTTTTTAATTGAGCATCACCATCAAGACAACAAAGATTGCATGAAGCTATTTACATGTAGTTCAAAGTCACAAAATGGTGTTGGATGTACTGTAATCCATAAGGATGAATCATACATAGCAAATTTACCAGACTATGCCTCTGTATTTACTGCAGAGTTGGCAGCATTAAATAAGGCTTCAGAACTCAAATTGTAAGGGAAGTTGATCCATGTCTTGAGAATAAAGCCTCTTCATAGAGGCAGTACTGTACCCTTTAGTAAAGAGACACGTTGAATGACTAAAAAGTAAAATCCTTGCAATTTGTTTGCAGGGACAGGAAGCAAAGGTAAAAAATAACAAATGGAATTGCATTTGTTGATTATCAACTAGTTATGCTTGCTGTGTATGTTGAGATGCTAGAACCATGCAAGAACTTGGTTTGGAGATGTAAGGTAATATTAAATAGTGTAGCAAGACAGCTAAGCTAAATTTTGCAATTCTCTTAGAGTTGGCCTTGGAGTTGAAAACAGCAGTTAAATGAAGTTTTAGAGTATAATTCATTAAACTCCAAAATTCAGACCAGTTGGACCCGGAAAAACCGAGTGGTTTCCACTCCCATTTTTGAAATGCAATTGCTAGAATATCAAGTATTGTAATAGTAGTTAATAATTTATTACAAATTACAAAACTGTAAATAAGGGATGAATAAGAAATTAACATTTTAGTCAGTATTTTTTTGTCTCTTTTTTAAAGTGAGAGAGGGTTATATCGGTCAGTTAGGTGACTGGGCTTGATATTGTTTAGTCCTAAGAATTCAGAATAATTAATAACAAATATGAACCAGTGATCATATAAATAGCAAAGGAGTTTGGAAATCAATTCACTGGTTTTAACCATTATGCCACAAGATAAGATTCCTTTTGAATACCAGTTAGTAGGGGAAGCATGTTTACAGCAAAAGTAAGGCACTTGAGGGAGGAAATTACGAGAGCTAGGAGTGGAGACAGAGTCTAAGTCCAACCATCTGATGCTTCAAGAAAAAAATGAATTTTTGCCCAAAAATGGAACCCTAACAGCTGGAGGGAGATGGCACAGCTTTGTAGCCATATTAACACAGCATGAAATTTCATAAATTTGTATATTAGTCATTCAGGAAAATTGATCTAACTATTGCTTAACCAAAAAGAGAAACATTATTTAATTGTTTCATTCTTCTCTTAACATCAATAATGTTGATATTATTACTAACAGCAAAGCTGCAACATCAGTAGGAAAAGCAGATTGCTAAGGCCTCCAATAAGGAAAGCAGCTCCTCATGGAAAATTACAGAATAACAAGAGTCTTCTGAAGTTCAGCCGTTACCTTCAGGTTCCTGCAGTTCTTTGATGGACGTGAGCTGTTCTACACGTATGCGTACATGTATTCAACGTCGGCTGTCGTCTCCTCGTTGATCTCCTAGTTCGGATTCCCCAATAAGAGATAATGTGTCTCTCTCTAGCTTGCGCATCCGTGCTGATAGAGTTGGTCGTTCCAGAAGTTCTTTCCGTTCACACTCTCCAAGGAGGGCACATGGTCGTTGCTTCAGCTCCCACGGCTGTGTTCATTTGCACATCTGTGAAGACCAGCACATTTGTGCTGGTAGTGCGATTCCTTTGGTTGTTCAGCCTCGCTCATTGTCTCGACTTCTCTCTCGTTCTCGACCTCCTAGGAGAAATCGGGATTGTAGTTCGAGTTCTCTTGGCCAGGGACGTGATGTCATCGACATGCGGCTGTATTTCGACACACGTCCATCTCACGGAGGTGGAAATTCAGTCTCTCACTCTTGTGATCAAGACGACCCTCAAGATAGATTACCATCATCATTGTCAGGCGTCCAGGCTCCCAAGAAGGTTTTAGGACCTGAGAAGGCTTACACCCCAGTTATAAATAAGGATATCCCTCATTCATCTGACCTGATAGATAGAGTTGATCCCCACGTCCAGAAGATAGAGGATGTTGAAAATCAAGAATTTATTACATGTGCTGAGGTTATTGAATTCATTCGTGAGTACAATAATCTTTTTAATGAAGTAGCAACAACTTCTATGGATTTCCCTATGTGTTTAGAAGCTTTACTCAGACTTAAGAAGGATGTAAAGTTTTCGGTGGAATTGCCATGCTCTAATCATGCTGATTCTGTCTTAGGCCATGTGAATTCTCTCGTCTCCAGGTGTGATAATTCTCTTTGGTCTAGTAAGTCGTTTAAACTTCTACCCCCTCCGCTTTCTTGGCATAGACGGTTTTAGTCAACCCTTAATGTGGCTCTTCACCAAAGACAAATCAACCTAGATCTGGTCTGTTTATGCCCTGGTTTGACCCTAGATCAGATTGGGTCGTAGGGTCCTTCCGTCACTCATCAGGAGGCGGCTACCTCTTCTGCTTTTCAAACTGTTTCTTGGTTAGACTTTTGTCTCCAGCAGTGAAAAAAACTTCCTCTGCATTAGGTGACTCAAAGGACAGTGCAGTACCCCTTATATTAAACTTTAACAGTCAGGCAGTAAAGCTCTCTCTTACCTGGTCCATTTAAATGCTAATATTTGGGTTAACCTGTTACTGAAAAGAAGAGATGCAGCCCTCTTCAAGATTTTGAACTATATCAGCACGGATTCCTTGCTGTCCTTGAGGAACGGGGATATTTTGAACTCCCCCTCTCTCTTCCTTACAGAGCAACTAGACGTAGCAGTTGATAGACATCGCTCAGACAATAACGACCAGCTAGTGCATCAAGCAGCTGGTCCTTCTCTACCTAGTTCTCTGAGACCTAGGCCTCAATCATCTCCTAAAAAACCACTAATGCAGTGTCAACTAGCAGAGCTAGTCAACCTGCCCAACCATCTCTTAAGAAAACTCCTCAGCAACAGCCCTTTCAGCCCCACTCTTCTAGACCAGGAAGAGGAGCGAGGGTTAGGGCCAGGGGTGGTAAGCGATAGAGTAGGTGCCCCTCCCCACTCTTTGCCACCAGTGGGGGGGATGCCTGGTGAGCCACTGGGCTATGTGGCAGAGTTTTGGAGTAGAATCTTGGGTGGTAGATGTTGTACGGGTGGGATATTGACTACACGTCAATTTCACTCCCCATCTCTCTGAGCAGCCCCTCCAGGCGGAGTAAGAAAAATGATGGAGAAAGGAGCAGTGGAAATAGTCGAGCATCCTTCTCCAAGATTCTAATGTTGGGTTTTCTTAGTCCCCAAGGCAACAGGCAATTGGAAACCAGTGATAGACCTTTCAGCCTTGAAACTGTTCATCAAGAAGACCCGATTCAAGGTGGAGACTCTTCGTACAGTCTTGTCAGCTGTCAGAAGCAACGATTTTATGCTCACGATAGGTCTGAAGGACACTTACTTCCAGATTCCGATCCATTGCTCTTCCTGAAAGTTTCTTTGCTTCAGCCTGGGAGAGATAGTGTTTCAATTCAAAGTCCTTTGCTTTGGTCTAACAACAGGTCCTCAAGTGTTCATAAGAGTGTTCACCCTGGGCTCATTCTCAGGGAATTCAGCTCTTAAGATATCTTGCTGACTGGTTGGTCCTGGCAGATTCTCGGGAAAAGCTAATCGAAGACAGAGATCGTCTTCTCCAGTTTTGTCACAACCTAGGCATCATGATAAATTTGGAGAAGTCAAATCTTCTCCTCAGTCAAAAGATTCTTTACCTGGGAATGGTAATAGACACAGTGTTGTTGGGAGTATTTCCATTGGACCAATGAATTGAGAAGTTCAGGGAAGTGGCCCGGTCCTTTCTGTCAGAGCAGAAGCAGCTGGCACATCAGTGGCAAGTAGTTCTAGGACAGGCTCTTCCTCCTTTGGAGAAGGCCAATGATAGATCTGTTTGCAACAACGTTCAACAGGAAGCTAGAGGTCTTCTGTTCGGTTGTCCCAGACCCCTCGCCCTGGCGGAGGACTTCCTACAACATCCTTGAGACAACCTAGAGGTTTACACCTTCCCTCCCTTTTGTCTGATCCATCAGGTCTTGAGCAGGGTAATGATTTCCCAGAATCTCAGGATGACCCTTGTAGCTCCCTGGTGGCGTCATTCAGAATGGTTCCCTGATCTGATAGCCCTGCTGTCAGCAATTCCCAGAGAGATCCCTCCATGGCACAACCTCCTCTGCCAGCCTCACACCGAGAGTTATCACCATTCGGTGGGGTCCCTATCTCTTCACGGCTGGAGACTATCCAGTATCTCCTGTGAGCGAGAAGCTTTCTCTGCAGAGCAGTGACAGAGATGTCTGGCTATCTCAGAAGATCTTCCTCAGCCATGCACCAAGGAAAATGGGCCATCTATTGTGATTGGTGTTGGTCTGTTCAGCAAATAGCAGATTTCCTAGTTTTTCTCCAGTCAAAAGCAACAGGCTGCTTTGGGTTTGGTTCTGTGCCTAAAAGATGTGGACCTGTCTTCTTGGGAAGTCTGAATGCCACTCAAAAGCTTTGAGCAGTCTTGTTCTACCAGAGAACTTAAACCTCCTAGTTGGGATCTGACTCTAGTGCTGAGTAGTCTCACCCAAGCCCCGTATGAACCATTATGATGATCATCTGACAGAGACTTGACCCTTAAACGGTCTTTTCACTGGCTTTATGTTCATTGAAGAGAGTGGGAGAACTCCATGGTCGCTCTTCTAATATTAAACACATGAGGGGTCGGGGTCCGTAGCCTTCTAATTTGTCCTGGAATTCATGATGACATATTTGAATTATTTTCCATCCCTTCCTTGGGAGATTTTGTTGATAATGACCCAGACAAATTGCTCTTATGTCCTGTTGGGGCACTGTGTGGTTACCTAAAAAGGACTCGACACCTCAGGCCGGTGTGTCGAAGACTTTTTGTAAGCACAGGCGAGATCAAGAAAGAAGTGTCCAAGAATACCATCTCCTGGCTCCGTGAGGTTATTAGATGTTCTTATAGCTAGCTCTTCTACAACCTCGGACTCTGACACAATGTGTTAGGGGTTTAGGCCCTTCATTAGCTTTTAAGAAGAATTTATCTGTTCGTAAGATTTTGAAGGCTGGTACTTAGCTTCGTCAGACCACCTTCACATCCTTCTATCTTTGGGATGTTGCCCACAGGTCCTTGGATACATTTTTTGTTGGGTCCAGTGGTGGCTGCTCAACAAGCTGTGTAGCTCATCCAATGCCCCTAGCAGGACAATTTGTATCTTACCTAAGATGATGGTATGAAAGTGAGAGTGTATGAGTTGACTGGTCTTTTTTCCTTTCCCTTTTCCCCTTCTTCTCTACCCACGGACAGTAGGAAGATTGACCCATAATGAGCTTGAACTGGTTAGATACAGGTGAGCAAGTGGCCTTTCTGTTTGAGAAAGGTTATTCTTACACGAATGTTTCCCTTGCAGAAGCTAGTCTTTCCTCTCTCTGACAAGGGGAGAGAATGATGATAACAAACAATTGGTGGCTAACTTAGGTGTGTTGTCTGAACAGATATAGCTCTTTAACTTCCACTTATACAGTGTTCCTCCACATTGTGTATTAGCCCAGTAGTCTGACCGTTTGGTAAACTTTTTTTATCTGACAAGTCTTCCTCTGCTTTAGCCTAACCAGGAAATGAGACCAGGTGTGCTGAACCTCCGGTCGGTTCAAGACTTTCGTACCACTAAAGGTGATTCTGTCCTCTTGTTAAAACCTAGGTTTGTTCCGCACATGAACAAATGACAAATTTTAATTAATTTGTATTTTCCATAGCTAACAAACCTATGGTCTTAACATACATTGCCCATCTCTTGCCACCCCTCAAATTGATTTCCTGGACTGGGAGAAACTGATGCGTCACAGTGCTCTCAGGTGAAGCTAGGTCGGCTGAAGCCTTCTCTCTCATCCAATTGGCTGAACCCCGTTGCCATCAATACCTTGTTCTACAATTTTTTTTATGTTTTTTGCCGGTTTCCAGCTGGCACTAGAAGATTTTATCCTCATGTTAAGACCGTAGGTTTGTTAGCTATGAAAAATACAAATTAATTAAACTTTGTGATTTCACCTGTGGGGAAGGCCATCAATACTGTAGACCTATTTGCAACCAGACACAACAAAAAATTAGAGGTATTTTGTTCGGTTGTTCCAGATCCCTGGGCCATGGTGGAGGACACCCTTCAGCATCCTTGGGACAATCTGGATGTTTATGCCTTTCCCCCCCTTTTGCCTAATCCTCCAGATTATTAACAGAGTGATGATTTCTCCATGTTGGTCACACGCAGAATGGTACCCGATCTTCTCTCTGTTTTACTGGGACAGAGGCACCAAGAAACTACTCACCCCAAGTCACAACCTTCTATGCCAAATTTACACACTGAGAATTTCACCAGGCAGTTGGAGATTGGCCAGTACTTTATAGCGGTAGCGTACTTCAGAGAGCAGTGACAAAATGTGTGGTTACCCCCAGAACCTTTCTACAGCTGTACCAGGGAAAATGGAACTACTATTCAACAAGTACTGTAGTAGACTTCCTCATTTTCCTCTGTAGAGAGAAACTTCTCTCAGTGTCAGCCATCAAGGGCTATAGGGCTGCTCTAGGTTTAGCTCTGCATTTGAAGGATGTAGACCTTTCTTCTTCATGGGAAATTTCTATGCTTCTCAGGAGTTTTGAGCAATCCTGTTCCCCAAGAGATCTTAAGCCTCTGAATTGGGACCTAACAGTGGTGCTTAGCAGTCTCACATGTAGTCCATACTAACCCTTAAGAGCTTCACCAGACAGAAATTTAACTCTGACGATGGACTTTCTTTTGACATCAAACACACGAGGGGTTGGGGTCAGTAACCTTCAAATTTGTCCCAGAATTCATGGCCAAGACTCAAAATCCCTTGGTTCACAACGACAGATTAAATTCTTTTTCCATCCCTTCCTTTGGAGATTTTGTTGGTAACGACCCTGACGAGTTACTTTAACCCTTAAACGCCTGTTGGACGTAGCAAACGTCGACAAAAATTGTCTGTTGAATGCCAGTGGAGCGAGCAAACGTCGATCAAAAAATTTCAACCTTCGGTCAACTTTGACTCGACCAAAATGGTAAAAAAACGCAATTGTAAGCTAAAAACTCTTACATTCTAGTAATATTCAATCATGTACCTTCATTTTGCAACAAATTGGAAGCCTCTAGCACAATATTTCGATTTATGGTGAATTTTGAAAAAACTTTTTCTTACGCCCCGCTGCAAATTTGGGCCGAAAATTTCAGAAATTCTTTTCATTTTGTCGTAATTTTTGCACTGTTCTGTATTAGCCGTTATATAAAGTTTTATATATGAAAATGTGCACCAATTTCATGTAGAATACAACAGAAATAACTCATGGTTGTAGCTTTTATCAGTTTTGAAATATTTTCATATAAATCATGATAACTGCCAAAATTTCAACCTTCAGTCAACTTTGACTCGACCGAAATGGTAAAAACGCAATTGTAAGCTAAACTCTTACATTCTAGTAATATTCAATCATTTACCTTCATTTTGCAACCAATTGGAAGTCTCTAGCACAATATTTCGATTTATGGTGAATTTTTGAAAAAACTTTTTCTTACGTCCGCGCCAGAAATTCTTTTTTCACGGTGTCGTCAATGTTTGCACTGTTTATATTAGTCGTTACATAAAGTTTTATATATGGAAATGTGCGCAATTTCATGTAGAATACAACAGAAAAATAACTCATGGTTGTAGCTTTTATCAGTTTTGAAATATTTTCATATAAATCACTTATAACTGCCAAAATTTCAAGCTTCAGTCAACTTTAACTCGATTGAAATGGTAAAAAACGCAATTATAAGCTAAAACTCTTACATTCTAGTAATATTCAATCATGTACCTTCATTTTGCAACAAACTGGAAGTCTCTAGCACAATATTTCGATTTATGGTGAATTTCTGAAAAAAATTTTTTCCTTACATCTCTGCGCTGCGGTAACTCGGCCGAACATCCGAAATTCTTTCGTCATGTTGTCGTAATGTTTGCATCGTTTTACATTAGTCGTTACATAAACTTTTATATATGAAAATGTGTGCAATTTCATGTAGAATACAACAGAAATTAGCTCATGGTTGTAGCTTTTATCAGTTTTGAAATATTTTCACATAAATCATGATAACTGCCAAAATTTCAACCTTCAGTCAACTTTAACTCAACCGAAATGGTAAAAAACGCAATTGTAAGCTAAAACTCTTACATTCTAGAATATTCAATCGTTTACCTTCATTTTGCAATAAATTGGAAGTCTCTAGCACAATATTTCGATTTATGGTGAATTTAAAAAAACATTTTCCTTACGCCGCGCTGGTAACCTCGCCGAACATCTCAGAAATTCTTCGTCGTTGTCGTAATATTTGCACCGTTTTATATTAGTCGTTACATTAAGTTTTATATATGAAAATGTGCGCAATTTCATTTACAATACAACAAAAAATAACTCATGGTTGTAGCTTTCATCAGTTTTGAAATATTTTCATATAAATCACGATAAATAGAAAAAATTCGACTTTCGGTCAACTTTAACTCGACCGAAATGGTCGAAAAACTGCAATTGTAAGCTAAAACACTTACAGTCTAGTAATATTCAATCAATTAGCTTCATTTTTCAACAAACGGAAGTCTCTAGCACAATATTTCGATTTATGGTGAATTTTGAAAAAAAATTTTTATGTCCACAGCTACTTAATTCATGCATCATTTTGTGATGATATTTTCTCTGTGTTGCTTTGATTGTTTTAAAATTTGTTATATACCAAAATCATCGCAATTTAGTGTACAATACAACTAAAAAAATTAAGTCATTAGCTTTAACCGTTTTGCTTACAGCGATTTGTATACAATTATATACAAGTTTTTTTTTTTTCCAGGTCATATATTCCAATATTTATATATGATAATGATATTTTTTCATTTCTGATGGTTGCATACCAAACTTCAGGCAATGACAAAAAAATGAGCCAAAAATGAACTCTTAATCTTGAAAACTAAAAGCGTGCTGTGATTTTTGAAAAAACTTTTTCCGGCAGCGCTAACTCCCGAACAACGCCGGCATACAGGAGACGTTTTTGTAAATAGGACTTCGGCGTTAAAGGGTTAATGTCCCATCATGGCACTGCGTGACTATCTAAGAGGACTCGACATCTCAGACCAGGTTGTTGAGGGCTTTTTGTTAGTACAGGCCGGAACAGGAAGGAAGTGTCCAAGAATGCTATGGCCTTTTGGCTATGAGAAGTATAATCAAGCAAGCATATACTTCTTCAAATTCAGATGCCAGTTCAATGCGTGCAAGAGCACATGATGTCAAGGGTCTAGGCCCTTCGATTGCTTTCAAAAAGAACTTGTCGGTTCAAAGGATTTTAAGGGTGGTACATGGGCTTCGCCAAACCACCTTCACATCCTTCTATCTGTGGGAAGTTGCCCACAGGTCCTTGGACATTTTCTCCTTGGGTCTGGTGGTGGCTGCTCAACGAGTTGTGTAGCTCCTCCAGTGCCCCTAGCAGGACAGTTTGTATCTTACATTTTTTGAAAGTGAGACTGAATGGGATGGCTGGTCTTCTTCCTGTCTCTTTCTTTTTTTACTCTACAGCAGGCAGTGGAGAGAAATTATCCATCATACGCTGGAACTGGTCAGATACAGGTTAGTGAGCCACATTCCATTAGTTTTAATTTATTGTTCGTACACAATACAAACTATATATGGAAGCAAGTCCCTTCCTCTCTCTTACAAGGAGAGAGAAGAAATGGCAACAAATGAGGTTGGTGGCTAACGTGGATTTGTTGTTTCTGACAATTAGGGTTCTTTATTTTCCTTAAGACACAGTGTAACAGTAATTGCTTTGTCTCTTAACCCAGATGTCAGGCTGGCAAGTAACCTTATACTTTACAGGCCTTATACTTTACAGGTCAGAGGCACATGATTGCTTCCTACGTCCTACTTTGTCCAGGAAGTGAGCCAGGGTGAGCTGAACCTCCAGTTGGTTTAGGGGCTTTCTCTATCCTCCCCCAAGAGTAAGTCTCCCTTCTGTTAAGACCAAAGGTTTGTTCTGTATATGAACAAATGACAAATTTTGAATCAATTTGTATTTTTCATAACTAACAAACTGTGGTCTTAACATATATTGCCCACCTTAAGCCACCCCTCATACAATTACCTGTGATAAGAAAACTGATGCAATGGAGCCGAGATGGGGCAAGGGAGGTCAGCAGAGCCTCCTTCTCACTGCCATCTTGGCTAACTCCTGTTGCCACGAAATTCCTTGTACTTTTTTAACCGGACTCTGGCAGGCGCTAGAGAATTTTTCCCTTATGTTGAGACTGCAGGTTTGTTAGTTATGAAAAATACAAGTTGATTTAAAATTTGTCATTTTTTGTAAACTCCGAGTACAGTAAAATTCTGAAAGTATGAAAAGCAATTAATGGCATAACAGTCATATTGAGAACTACTGGTTCCATGTGCAAAAGGAATTTTGTATTGTACATAAGGGTACTTGGTATTGCTTGCTCAATAACTAGTTAGCTGAGATGGATTTTTTATTGAAACAAGAGAACAGCACACTGCTATGGGAGAAACTCCCTGCTTAATGTATTAGTATATTTTTCTCTTATACTGTACTGTATGTGATTTTGACAGTGTATTACTTCATATGTATTGGGAAACAGTTCCATTTAACCTGGATAGTAGCTGATAGGGAGTATTTTGTTTGAAATAATTCAGGTAGGAGAGAGAAAACATTGATGTGTGTGTAATACACCAGTTACTGCATGGGGTGTAATGAGCAATGGTCCATGTGAGTGTACATATGATTTCTTCACCCACTTGGCAAGGTACTAAGTTTTATGTATTTGTTAGGTTATATCTAGTGGGCAGTTTTTGACTTTTTTGTGAACTATTCGTAACTACACATCCATACTCAAGTATGCTTCATAATTTTTCGCACTAAGTAATTTTTCATTTGTTTCCTTTTGTTGAGGATGAGCAGAACTTGTAGGCAATGTATTGGATGTTTAAGCTGGCACTGAAAGAGCTGTAAGAAAGAGAAGAACAACAGCTTAGATGAAATGGAAATCACAGGACTGCAGGTGAGTATGTATGCCCAGTCAGTAAACAGAGCAAATAACTGTGACACCTGCATAAGGCCTTGACTCCTCTGTCTAGCAGAGACATTGGCACAAGCTCAAAATGTACATTTGCTGAGTTTATTGGCTTGACAGTAGACTGAGATTTTGATATTTTGAGCTGAGAAAAGCAGTCAGTTATATTGGTTCTTGATATGAAAGTATGTAGCAGGCCAGCTGTTAAGAGGGTCCAGAAAATCATGTTTTGTTATACAGTACAGTATTTTATTATGAAGTGTATTTGCCTAGGACTTGAAAGGTTATCTCTACAGTCAGCTCAGGGCCTTCATGGATCTAGGCCCTTATTCTCAGTGAAGAGTGCAGGGGTCATGATTGTATGATAATGTGCATAGTGCTCTTGTTCTTGCTTCAAGGTAATATTGTGATGGTATGAGCATAGATGCACATACACAGGAAAAAAGAACACTTTTGAGCAGTTGGCTTCATTCCCTTTCCTCTTTCCCTTGTGGTCAAGAGGTTGGCCTTGCTCCTGTCTCAGGTCACAAAGGAATGGCAAATAGGATTTTTCAGGTGCAGTTGTGGGAATGTGAGAAATATAATTTGTTTTATAACAAATCCATGATTTTTACACAGCCTTGCATGAGTCTGCAAAATCCCTGATGCTTCATAGTAGAAGAATCATACCTCCAGTCCCAGTGGATGCTGCATTCTGCCCTGCTTCCAGATGTCCACCAAATGCCATACTAGGTCATTTATTTTGTGTGTGATTTTAGCCATCTCTTTTTTTTTTCCATCCATAAGTTTCATTCTCATTATCATTCTTTTCATATACAGTATCTATAAATCATTTAGTCCTGAGGGGAAAGTATTTTCAATAGTGGAATCCCATATTTTTGTACAAGTAACTTATCAAGTAATTACATAGCTATCAATTTCTATTAACCAGCAGCTAAAGTTTGAAAATTTGCAAAGCAACTCTTTTGCTTTGTTTTGGTGTAAGTAGTCAGCCCCACCCACATTCGGGAAAGGAGAGGAACAACATAATAAGAAGGCTCAATTTATTTTTGCTGGCTTTTGATGAAGGTTGTGAGCTGCAGCTTAAATTTTGGAACTTCGTAGGCTTTACTGGTTATTTGCCCTGAAGCTTCGATGAAGACACCCTTTGGTTCGGCATTTGGCTAGTCAGGCTGACTCAGTTAAGACCATTTTCTGAATTTTTGACTTGTTTTCCCCTTGAGCCCTCTCTAGTTTTCATCTTGCTTTGACGCATGTCCAAATACAAGTACATCTAGCATCACACAGAGTCAGAATATGGAGATTGACTTCGCTGGGCAATATACATACTATATGTTCTAGTTGCAGGGGTCAAATGTGCTTTATAGATCTGACTTGTTCTGTCTTGACTGGGACCCTAGACAGTGGAAAATTTTGACTTTTGACTTCTCACCTTTCCAAGTTGGAAAGAGACTGGATAAGAAAAGCTAATGCTAGGAGTGACAAGTCTTTAGCTAGTCAGGATTCTTTGAAATCTTCCACTGATGTTCCTGTTATTTCTGTCTTGTCCCCAAATCCTAGTTCTTCAGCTATACAAACTGTTCCTGTACCCAGCTCTCATACTTCCGACTCCAATGCTGTTGCCACCCTCGAAGTGAAATATGATTGTAAGTTTGAGTTATTAATGCATTCTATGTCCCAGTTGGGTGAAACAGTTCATGAACTTATGGACTGTGAATGAAGTGCTCATAGTGAAGTGTTAGTGGAGGAGCTGGCTGTATGTCCCGCCGATTCTCCTAGGCGAAGGTCCCTGACACACTCCTCCGCACATGGGAGAAGTCATACCGGAGGCCCAAGGGAGGTCGGTGGGGTCTGACCACAGGCAGTTGGCCTCTCAGTCGCACCTGTAGCCAATTCCCAGGTGATGACAAAATGCCGTTGGAAAGGCGTTTTCTCAGATGTGCACCGTCTTTCCTCCAGTTCCGAAGCGTCGAATCCTGACTGCAGGCACCATTGGTGCTTTAAGGATGAATCCAGACTGCTGAAGAGGTTTGCAGTGAATGTGTCTAGCACCCCTCAGGTGCCTCTTAATAAAGTCAAAGAGGCTGAGCCCTCGTGTAGTTTTTGGGACAGCCCAGAGCATTTTTCACCAGAGGTTTCTCCTGCAAAGCATCTTGTGTCGGATCCCAAGCGCCCATTAGCACCCGAGCTAAATGCTATTTCTGAGCGCACTTCAGTGACAGAGCGTCCTTCAGCTCCCACCCACTCCTCCAGATGTTCTTTGGCATCTCGCAGTATAGTGGTTTCAGCTCTTCCTCCAACCTCGTAAGCCTTCAGAAGCACCTGAGCGCCCACCAGTGCCAGAGCGTCTACCGGCGCCCAGACATTCAGTAGCGTCCAAGTGCCCATTGACTCCCAAGCTCTCTTGTCTTCCGAGTGCCCAGTAGCTCCCAAGCGCCGGAGCTTCCAGTAGCTCCCAGCAGCGACCAGTCTTCTCTCTTCTCGTCATGTGACAACAGTGTCTTCTTCTGCGGCACCAATGGTTGTAGATCCTGCTCTGGCTCCCAGTCAGCAACATCTAGATGACATTTTGAGATTTTTGAAATCACAACCTCCTCCAACTGATGTAGTAGATGCGCCCGTCTCCAGTTTTGTCACCGAGGAGGAGGCTTAGACTGAAGCTGTGAATAGGCATTTCCATTACCAGCACCTAATCAAGTGTGAGTAAACATACTTTCCTCTTTTGGAAATCTCCAACTACTGGATAACCAGTCACACAGAGAGTAGTAAGTAATACACTGTATAAGTAAAATAAGAGTTTTATATTTATGGAACAAATATTATGTAAAATTTTTTACTTTTTCTATTCAGATCATGGGTGTTTTACAAATGTTAAACTGTAAGATAAAAGAAAATCCAACAATACAGTTTTATTATAATAAGTTCAGAAATGACAATGTATATTATGAGTAGTATGTAACTTACATATGCTTTGGAGTGCAGACTTATACTCACTAGCTGTGTGATGAACATACAAGGTAACAAAATATTGCTTGTACAAGTACACACACTCTTGCATGCTGCTTCTACAAATGTTGTCCTATCATCATTGCTTCCAATATCTGACATGATATACAGGAGGAATATAATTTAATTATTTTATAATCTACTCACAAATAATGGCAGCAAACACTGTTATCTTTTACAAGGCATAGTTTGAAATATTTTCATTACCATAAAAGTTTTGGACTTCAAAATACTAGGATCATATAAAGCACAGCATCATAACTACACTGAAATACTATATTATAACCTAAATCTGGCATCTGGTCACTAAATCAGATAAGCCCAGAACCTGAACCCTAAAGCAATGATAGTACAGGTATCTTTGCCTGCGATCCCTCTGCCAACACGCCAGTTTGTGTGTGCTGTTGCCTTTATTGAGCTGAGTATCACATTTCATTTATGTCACAGAGGATGAATTAAGGTCCTCATGTAAGTCCTCCTTTGGTAGATCATGTGACGAGTTGGGCTAAGTCCTCGAGGCAAGGATTGCAAAATTATTAGATGAAACTGCAACTATCAGCACTAGCATTTGAAGTACTGACTGTTCTGCCTCAGGTGCTTGGGACCAGGCCAGGATTGAACTCTGAAATGGAGAAAGAAAATACAATATTGTAATGTATATAGTAAGACTTGAAGTGTTTAGATAATTTTTTTCATAGTCTAAATTGCCTAAATTGTTATGCAAAGAAACCTTCATACATACAATCATACATAAACATAGTCACAGTTTCTGAAGGCCTACTAAAAAAGAATAAAAAATTTTATTGAACACACATGGAAAACAAGAGGGGCTAATAAAACTGTACACCCTGAAATCATCTGGTTCACAAAATTAAAGCTGTTTCTATAGGGATTCACTTCACTGTGCCATTCATATATGGAGTATCTTCCTGAGCATGCGCTTGACCAGTTGTGCTGACTAAGCAAGGATGTACCCAGGTGGAGATGGGAGAGAGGGGATGCCTATTCTCACCCAATGATGCTATCCATTGTTCTGTCAGCTACGAGACAGAAGAAACATGTCTCTTGTGTTCTGTGTTTTTACTCTGTGCTGACTATGCCTTTGCATTATTATTTGTGCTTTTGTGAGTAAGACATTTTCAGTACATATGTATACTACTGGTACAGTTTTGTGCCCAAAAGTGCTGGTGTTTTGTATTTTTTTTAGTGCTTTGGTGCATAATGTTGGTTCTTGTCTCATGGAGAGCAAAAGGACCAGCACTGTCATGAATGTTGGGGTTGACCTTGTAATCCCCCAGACCCAATCCCATTCCTAACATGCCTTGCCAACTCAACCAAGTCCGAAGTTCAGTGGGCAGAGGTTGTGACTATGATGCAGAAAGGAGTGATCGAAAGCATTTGGACCAGGTCTTCCGGCTTTTAAAGCCACCATTTCAAAGTGGAGAAAGTTTCAGGAAGATGGGTCAGAGACACCCTCACAATGGAAACTGCTTGTTTAGTGTGACATTCTGTCAGAGAGGGAGACTTCATGATCTCAATCAATCTACAGGATGCTTATTTTCATATCTCTATTCATCATGACCCAATAAAGTTCCTTCACTGGAGATAAGAGGCCAACAATAGCAGCAGTCTTTGATTCAGGTAACATGCTAAGGGGAAGTGCTTATGCCACATATTTGTGGTCTTGAGAAGGCATTCAACAGATTACCAAGACAAACAACTATGTGGATATTACAAAGGCTGAGGGTACTGGAAAAACACCTTGAGCTACTCCTCCATGATGCAAGATCTGGAAAGAATAAAGTTGCAGGTGCATAAAATTTGAGAAAATAACCAGTCATATTATTTAACAATAACCAAATTTGCATATCATCCTGTTTTTGTGTAGTATCCTTTTAGCTTTGGGTCTTTTGCCCACTCTACATGTTAAGAATTTAGTCAATTTATTCCTGTTTTTTTTTTGTCAGAGATAATACTTATTTGCTAACGCAGACAATTCATATTTGGTTTATTCAAGTATACTTAAGTTCTGCATATTCCTGGTCAGTGTAGAAGTGACAAATTTTTAATTAATTTGTATTTTTCATAGCTAACAAACCTGTGGTCTGAACGAAAGGATAAATTATTCTAGTGCCAGTTGGAAACTGGTAAAAAACTTCCAACTGGTAAAAAACATCTAAAGTTGTCGAACAAGGAATTGTAGAACAAAGGCCAATGGGATAAGTGAGTAGGCATCAGCCGACCTTCTTTCACCTATGATGCCATGACCCATCCAGTTTTTTCCAGCCCAGGTAACCAGATTGAGGGGAGGCAAGAGGTGGGCAGTATATGTTAAGATCTGAGGTTTGTTAGCTATGAAAAATACAAATTGAATAAAAAATTTTTCATTTGTTAATACGCGGAACAAACCTGGGTCTTAACATAAGGATAGAATCACTTTTGGTGGAAGGAAAGAAGAAAGTCATGAACCGACTTGAGGTTCAGCACACCTGGTCTCACTTCCTGGCTGAGGGAAGGCAAAGGAAGGTGGCGTAAGCCTCTGATCTGTTAAATAAATAGTTTATCAAACAGTCAGACTACTGGGCTAATACACAATGTGAAGAGACATTGTATAAGAGGGAATTAAAGAACTATATCTGTTAAGGCAACAAACCTATGTTATCCACCAATTTAGTTTGTCATTATTCCTGTCTCCCCTTGTTAGAGAGAGGAAGGCCTATCTTCTGAGAGGATTTATTCATCTAGGAATAAAATATACTCAAACAGAAAGGCTACTCACTCACCTATACCTAAACAGTTCCAGCGCATGATGGATTAATCTTCTCACTGCCTGCTGGTAGAGAAGAAAGTGGAAAGAGAAAAGGAAAAGAGATCAGTCATCTCATTCATTCTCATTTTCATACCATCATTTTAGGTAAGATACAATCTGTCCTGCCAGGGGCACTGGATGCTACACAACTTGTTGAGCAGCCACCACTGGACCCAAGGAAAAAGTGTCCAAGGACCTATGTGCAATGTCCTGCAGATAGAAGGATGTGAAGATGGTTTGACGAAGCCAAGTACAGACAGCCCCTGGTTAACGGTGATCCGGTTTTACAGGGCTTGTCTAGTGACGAAAATTGGCAATTTTCAGCGGCGAAAATGGCTGATTTCTGTTCATCGGTGCTGACAATTGGGTATTGGCACCGATACATACTTAACAGAGGCATTGATAACTGAATATCGATGCTTTTCAGCGCCAATAAGCCCCGAAAATCGCCGAAAAAGTCCTGAAAATCGCTGATTTTTGGTTATCAGCAGTTTTCGCTTATCATCACACCCTCAGAATGGAACCCCCGCCAATAACCGGGGACTGCCTGTACCAGCCTTCAAAATCCTTTAAGAGACAAGTTTTTTTTTAATGCCAAGGAGGGGCTCAAACCCCTAACATCATGTGATCTTGCATGCACTGTGTCAACATTAGAGGCTGAAGAACAACTAAAAGCATGTCTGATGACCTTACGGAGCCAAAAGGAGATGATATTCTTGGACACTTCTTTCTTGTTCTGGCCTGTGCTAACAAAAAGTCTTCGACACCCGGGTCTGAGGTGATGAGTTCTTTTTAGGTAACTATGCAGTGCTCTGACAGGACATAATAACAATTCATCCGGATTGTTATCAACAAAATCTCTCAGAGAAAGGAGCTGGGGGATTATGAGTCTTAGCTATGAATTCTGGGACAAATTCGAAGGTTACAGACCCCCAACCCCTCGTGTGTTTAACACTATAAGAGGACCATGAAGTTCACCCACTCTCTTTGATGAAGCCAAAGCCAGTAAGACCCTCTTGAGGGTCAAGTTTGTGTCTGATGATCATCGTAAAGGTTCATATGGAGCACGAGTGAGACTGCTTTGTACCAGAGTTAGGTCCCAACTAGGTGGTTTAAGTTCTCTAGGAGAACAAGACTGCTCAAAACTTTTGGGCAGCATTGAGATTTCCCATAAGGAAGACAGGTTTACATCTTTCAAACGTAGAACCATACCCAAAGCAGCTCTGTAACTGTTGAAGGCAGACACAGAAAGACATTTCTCCCTACGGAGAAAAATAAGGAAATCAGCTACCTGCTGAACAGAAGTTCCAACTGTAGAGAAACCCTGTCAACGACACCTGTCACAGTAGATGGCCCATTTTCCATGGTACATGGCCGAGGAAGATCTGAGATAGCCAAACATCTCTGCCGCTGCTCTGTGAGAAAAGCCTCTCGCTCTCGGGACTGCTGACAGCAGGGTTAGCAGGTCTGAGAACCACTCTGCATGAGGCCACAAGGGAGCTACTAGGGTCATCCCGAGATTCTTGGAGACCATTACCCTCTTCAAGACTTGACAGAGCAGGCAAAGGGAGGGAAAGGTGTAAACTTCCAGATTGTCCCAAGGATGTTGCAGAGTCTCCTCTGCCACAGCCAAGGAATCTGGAACCACTGAAAAACAGACCTCTAGCTTTCTGTTGAACTTTGTTGTGAACAGGTCTATCACTGTCCTCCCCAGAGGTGGAAGAGCCTGTCCGCTGTCTCCTGATGTAGAGACCACTCCATCCCCAAGACCTGACCCTGACGACTTAGCTTGTATGCCACTACATTCCTCTTGCCTAGAATATACCTGGCTGAGAGGTTTACTGAGTGATCTATCGCCAGTGAGTGAAGCTGGCATGATACTAGCCCCCCGTTTGTTTACGTAGGCTACCACTGTAGAGTTGTCTGACATTAGGACTATGGAGTGCCCTGTCACCCTTTCAGCCCCAGAACGTTGACATGCATCTGCTTGTCATAAAGATTCCACACTCCCGAAGTCAGAAGGTCCCCAAGTGTGCTCCCCAACCCTTGTACGAGGCATTTGAGAACAAGAGAATCTCTGGAGGGGGGAGAATGAAGAGGCACTACTATAGTCGGAGAATGAAGAGGCACTCCTATAGTCAAGTTTCTCTCACCCAGCCACCACAGTAGGTCTCTCCTCACTTCTGCTGACAGGGGGACCTGCAACAGAGGAGAATCCTTTGACGGGGACCAGAACTCTTTGAATCTCCATTGGAGAGACCGAAGATGAAGACAGCAGTGGGGAACAAGTTTTTCTAGGGAGGTCAAGAATCCCAGAATCACTTGCCACTGCTGTGCTGGTTGCTTCTGCTCGGGCATCTTTCCTGAGCTTCTCGATCTGTCGGTCCAATGGAAATACTCTTGATGATACTGTGTCTATGATTATGCCCAGGAAGAGAATCTTTTGAATGGGAATTAATTTATCATGATGCCTAAGCTGTGGCAAAATTGGATAAGATGATCCCTGTCTTGGGTTAGCTTTCCTGAGAAGGTGTTAAGACTGACCATTCATTGAGGTACCTTAAGAGTCGAATTCCTTGAGAATGAGCCCTCGTTGACACTAGGGTGAACACTCTTGTGAACACCTGAGGGGCTGTTGTAAGGCCGAAGCATTGAACTTTGAACTGAAACACCAGCTCCCCCAGACTGAGGCGAAGAAACTTCCAGGAAGAGCAGTGGATTGGTATTTGGAAGTAAGCATCCTTCAGATCTATCGTGAGCATAAAATCATTGCTCCTGACAGCTGCCAGGACTGTATGAGGCATCTCCATCTTGAATCGTGTCTTTATGATAAATAGATTCAGGGTCAAGAGGTACTATCACTGGCCTCCAATTGCCCACTGCCTTGGGAATGAAAAAAACCTGACTGCAAAACCCTAGACATGGATGCCTGATTACTTCCACCACTCCTTTTTCCATCATTTTCTTCACTTCCTCTTGAAGAGCTACATGCTTTGGAGAGTCCTGGGCATACGTCAAATGATGGAGAGGTAGATTGGAAAGAGAAGGAGGAAAATCAAAGGGTAGTAGATATCCCACCTGTAGAACATCTACCACCCATGTCTCTGCTCCGAAACTCTGTCACATAGCCCCATGGCTTGTCAGGCATCCCCCCACTAGCTCCTCTCCCCTGGTCTGGAAGAGTGGGCTGAATGGGCCGTTGCTGAGGAGTTTTCTTGGATGACAATGGAGCAGGTTGACTGGATCTGTTGGTAGAGGTTGTGTTGGGGGTCTTCATAGAAGAGGGTTGAGGTCTAGGCTTTGATGAGCTAGGGCGAGAACCAGCAGATTTTGACACCGCTTGGTGAACAAGTCAGTCATTATTGTCTGCCGGACGCATATTGAGTGCAATGTCAAGTTGCTCTTTAGGAAAGAGAGATGGGGAGCTCAAAATATCTCCATTCCTCAAAGCCAATAAGGAATCGGTACTGACGAATCTTGAAACTTTTCAACAAGAAGTTGACCCAACTTCCCTCCAGACAGTAACAGTCTAATATAAATCCAGCCAAGAGACAGTCTGGAAAGCAGAAGAGGCGGTCGACTCCAAGGTAGCAGCCTCCTGAGAAGTGAAGGAAGGGCCCTCTGCCCTAACCTGATGAAAAGACAACCCTGGACCTAAACAAACCAGATTTGGGTTCACTTATCTAGGTTGTAGAGCCACAGTAGAAGTTGTATAAAATCGTTTATGCTGAGCAAGTGGTGGGGGTAGAAGCTTGAATGACCTACTAGATCGAAGTGAATTATCACATCCAGAGATGAAAGAATTAACATGACTTAGGACAGCATCAGCATGATTTGAGCATGGCAACTCTATGGAAGTCTTTTTCGAATCCTTAGACTCGAGCAAAGCTTCAATGCCTTTAGGGAAATCCAAAGAAGTTGCCGCAGCTTCCTTAGAAAGATTGGTGTGCTCACCAATGAGCTCAACAACCTCAGCGAATATAGTAATAAACTCCTGGTTTTCAAAATCTTCTACCTCCTGACCACAGGAATCTCTTTCTATTCCTTGTTTAAAACTGGGGTGTAGGCCTTTTCAGGACCTAACACTTTCTTGGGGCGAATGCCAGCTGATGCATTTGTGTGTAGTTATTATAGGAAAAGCATCCCAGTCACAGGAACGAGAGGTAGATTTCATATTCCTATGTGACGGACGTGTATCGTTACACGGCCGTGCAAGGCTGATGGCACGTCCGCGGTAACCAACCAACGTGATCCTAGGATTATGAAATGAAAGACGATGAGATGATGAAGGGTGAGTCTGTAAGCCTGACCTAACCAGACTAAATGCATGTGCATGCTTCCCTTCACGGATGTGTCTAAAAACATGGATGCGAGAACTGGAGCAACGATCACAGACCCTCCTGGGAAAGCATGAGTGAGAATGATGGACAGACGAACGCGTATGTGGACAAGAACTGACAGGACTTCTGGGATGATGGAGTCTTTCAGCACGGACATGTGAGCTAGAACAAGACACAACATCTCTTGAAGGCGAATGTGAACAAGAAATTCGATGAGGAGACAAAGGCCGATGTTGGGTGCACGTGCATGTACGTGTTGAACTTTCCACTTGCGAGGGAGATCTGTGGGACCAGGGTAGGAGCTGATCCCTAGCAGACTTCTCCACACAGGATTTCTTGATAGGAGCCTTACCATCTTTCTTATGAACTTGAACAGGATGATCCGGGGAAGACGAAACCACTTGAAGTATTTCTTTTGGAGGAAATATGTCTGGAAGGGCCTACCAAAGGCCAAGAGACGACTGGACGTGATACTTCAACATGAGAAACACGGCCGTGAGCAGGAGAGCCACGTATATGGTCGGAAGCTGGCGGAGGAGATGATTCCAAGATGGTCCTGTGACTTCTCTTACGAGGAGTAGCGACAAGTCCCTAATCCTCCAATGTCTGATGGGAAAGGACCAGGCAGACGAAGAAGATGAAGATGAAGACAGAGATGTCTGTACCTCTGTTGGAAAACAATGTCAACTTTGTTTATAACTGCTTGAGCAAGAGAATCTGAAGACAGAGCAGAGGCAGAAGTCACCAACTGCGGAAGCTGACCCAAAACGCTGAGTGGAGTACATCGTCAAAAGATGAGACGTCATAGGAACCGTAGCTCTAGGCAAAGATGTGGGGAGGGCAGCAGATCTAGAAACTGTCATGGTGGACAAGGCTGGAACCTGAGAAGATGTCACCACTGCGGATGTCGACCCAAAATGTTAAGTGTAACTGTTGACAGATGAGGCATCACTGGAACTGAGCTCTAGGCAAAGAAGTGGGTAGAGCAGAAGGCCTGGAAAGATCCTCCACTGCTCAGGAGTCCAAGTAAGACACAGAGAACAATGATTAGTAACATTACATACATTAGTTCTGCATCTGCTGCAAGTTGAATGAGGGTCAGTCTCAAACGAGGCAAGAAAACAAGAGCATGGGTAGTTACAAATCCCAAGACATTTTCTTTGAGGCTTAGGGTTGGGTGACTTAGGTAAGTTTTGGGTTTGCATTTTCAAAAGCAAAACTAGCACAGACACATAATATACAGTATGTAGCACTATTTCACAATACAAGAAATCCAACAAAAGAAAGCACAGGCAAAAAGAGAAGGAAAATACTGCTTTTGGTTGGAAGGGCAACAGCACGTCCTATCAGCAAGGTGGTAAGGAAGAAACTGGATGTGTCACGGCATCATTGGTGAGAGAAGGTTGGCTGATGCCTCCTCTCTCATCCCATTGGCTGAATGCTGTTGCCAACAATTCTTTGTTTTACAATTTTAGATGTTTTTTACCGGTTTCCAGCTGGCGCTAGAAGAATTACGCTAAGACCCAGGTTTGTTCTGCGTATGAACAACTATTATTTTCACGTCCATTCTTTTAAAGACAGATGATCGCAAGATGGCATTGCCAATAACTGGGTATTACAGAGACAGTCACCAACTGTGAATATGGATTAGACTGTTCCCAGGACCATTTACTCCATGAAAGAGCCTGAAACACAGAACCCAAGACAGGGTTTCTTGTGGTATAGGGAGCTACTTCACCAGGCCACAGTGTAACAAGACCAGGCCACAGTGTAACAAGAGCATGTAGCCTGAAATGCACAGGTTCCATCTACAAAACAATGGGGTCACCAAAGCAGGTTAAATAGAACAAGGTAGTTTGTCATGGTAGTATGGAGATAAATTTAGAAATCACAGGAATACATTACAGTACTTGACATAATAAATGATTTCTTAATATCATGACAATGAGACAGCTGTATGAACATACTGAGGGTACTGAGAATTCCTGAGAACCAGTGTAATTAGAGCAAGATTTGTAACTTGGCACACTCTGTAGGAGTTGAGATAAGAGCTCAATGTGCATCATACTGATGCTTTTGTTTGTTGAAATTTTTAGCAGTTTGTAGATCCTCAGTGTGCTGCATGGGACAATGAATAGCATATTAAATGCAGGGAGAGGAAAATTTGTCAAATTCTAATTGTGAATGAAATACCATATTAACTTCAAACAAATGGGTACTCAACATCCTTGCTTCCATTAGACTGAAGAACACCAAATGGGCAGTTGGTGTCAAAAATTTGTGGAAATGAGTTATCCTCATATTGTGTAGTTAAGACCGTTCTTTTCCTTCTGCTGTTATCTTTGGAATACTTGCTGCTTTTGTTTTTCCTGACCTGGAAACTATTAAGTCAGGAAAAAATGAAGCACCAAGTGTTTCAATGATAACTGTAGGGGGAAAGGGAACAGTTTTAACTACACATTATGAGGATAACTGATTTTCCATAAAGTTTTGACACCTATGCATTTGGTGTAATTCAATTTAATGGAAGCAGCAGTGCTGTGTAACCACTGGCTTGTGCTTGAATGTACTGACTATCCATAATTAGAACATGACAAATTTTCCTCTTTTCACATTTGATTTGACATGAATAATGATGGGACATCTGACTAAATGATGGTGACAGCACACTTGGTGCTTGTTGGCATCACTCTTCTAAGCATTCCTACATTTTTTCTTATTTAAGAATGAAACGTATATCCTGGAACTTGCAGAAATCACAACTCTTAATGTTGGTAACAAGAAGTAATTAAAACCTAACCATGCCATCATGAACTGTATTCTTTCCTTAACTGTTAGAGGGACCAGTGAAAAAGTATGTTTTTTAACAATTAATTGTTGCACATAAAAAATACTTTGTGTTCTTAATTGCTACTTGTTTACAAAAAAATCCCACAAATCATGTCTCTAGCTAGAGGGGAGAGAGAGAGAGAGAGAGAGAGAGAGAGAGAGAGAGAGAGAGAGAGAGAGAGAGAGAGAGAGAGAGAGAGAGAGAGAGAACTCACATGTAAATGTACATGATTTCTAAAAATTGGTGAAACAACTATGGTAATTAATATCCAAAATTTCTTAATAGCTATCTATAACAGAAAGAAGGCAACAATTAAAAGAATATTGAGTTGCAAGAAATTAAATGAAATAATTCTTGTGTAGTTACACCATGCACAAGCAGTAAATGGAAAGTACACTTTATTTTATAATGTAATTACTAGTAGTTTGCTGTAATAACCTCCCCTAGTACACACATGTTGATCTGGGAAAGCCTGGTATCCACAAGTTTGTGCATTGTGAAACCTGCCCACTTCAAGGAATTTCTTGATTTGAAGGACTGGAGTCTGGCCTACTTAGTACTCTTACTTAATTTTTTTATCGGTGGGTTTTGTTCTTAAGCCATACAGATTCAAATCCACTGTCCGAAGCTGTAATACCTTTAAGGCTGCCATCAATGCTCAGGTGTACTTGTGCAGGTCTGCCTGCACGGGTATACCTGAATGTTAATGTTAACAGCCAGCACAATTTTTTTTTGCCTGTGCAGATGACCTGAGAAAATAGTTCATCTCAACTGATATGCATGCACTGAAATGAGCTGTGCAGGCAACCTGAACATTAGTGTTGGGAGGCCACTTTTTTGCTTGGTTGTCTTCTCTTCTAGGAGAGAGTGTGTTCTAGTCAGAATCAGAAAGTGCTGAGTTTTATTAATTAAATTTAAAAGTGTTTATACTGTACCTAAATGAATAATGTATTGGATTTAATTTATTAAAAAGCTTGAAGTCTGGAACCAGGACTCTTGAAGAGGATGCCAGATGTCTCTTGAAGTCTGGAACCAGGACTCTTGAAGAGGATGCCAGATGTCTAATTTAAGTAAAGTGACTCTTCTGAGACAAAAATGGCAGTACAGTATATCCATGCTATGATCATCATCCATCACAGTCTGATGAGTGCTGGAGCCTATAATTTAACTCATCACCTGTGTTAGGATCTTTGGTGGTTCTATGGGCGGTACGGTAGTTACCTGTTGTTTATTTGGCTAATCCTCTCCCCTCCTCTTATTTTCAAGGCAGTTGTTGACGTCTGTGATGGCGTGGCGCCAACTTAGTCAGGTTCGGGCAGCAGTAGCGAACAGGTTGTTCTCTTGGGGATGAGAACTTTTGAGTACCAGCAGCAGTTCGACTTTTGAGGACGTTTCTTGGGCAGCCGGCGTTTGCCCAGGCTGAGCAGCGCACCAACGAAGATGGTTGTTTGTTGGCGCAGGTGGAGACCCTGTCGGCAGTTTTGGCTTTCGGGTACAGTGGCCCCGTCCGCTGTATTTTAGCGAGACGGCAGGACGCCCGTGATAATAATGACCTGTTGTCGTTAGTTGGTGGACTTCAGCTGGAGATGGCTTTTTTTGTATCGACTGCTGGTACTTCTTCTTGGGATATAAAAAAAGTAATATTGCTTTATATTTTTGTGTTTTAAGTGGCCTGACCTGCTCATTTTTGTTATATTCTTTTTGTTTTTAAGATTTTTATTACATTTTAATATTAATAAATCTATTTTTTATAACAATTTCCTGTTTTTTGTTATTCTCCTTCTTTGTGTGTAGCTGTCGAATTAGCCAGAGCAGGCCTCAATAGTTTTCCATCTATAAAGATCCTGTGTTTTTTTTTTTCTAATACCGGGCCGAGCCACTCGGTCCATAACATTGGCGACTTTGTATGACAGGATTGGCTCTGCTCTCTGGTTGTCGGAGTTTTCACCACATTGAGGAGGAGAGGTTGGTTATTTGAAAGAAAAAAAAAATTTCTGTCGGGGGAAGGTGTTAGGATCTTTGGTGGTTCTATGGGCGGATACGGTAGTTACCTGTTGTTTATTTGGCTAATCTTCTCCTCCTCTTATTTTCACAGGATTGTTGACGTCTGTGGTGGCGGCGCCAACTTTTAGTCAGGCTTCGGGCAGCAGTAGCCGAACAGGTTGTTCTCTTGGGATGAGAACTTTTTTGAGGTACCAGCAGCAGTTCGACTTTGAGGGACGTTTCTTGGGCAGCCAGTGTTTGGACCCAGGTTGGAGCAGCGCACTTAGCGAAGATGGTTGTTTGTTGGCTGCAGGTGGAGACCCTGTCGCAGTTTTGGCTCAGGTGCAGTGGCCCGTGTCCTTTATATTTTACGACGGCAGCAGGGGCGTCGTGATAATACGCCCTGTTGTCGTTAGTTGGTGGACTTCGCTGGAGATGGCTTTTTTTTTGTATCGACTGCTGCTGGTACTTCTTCTTGGGATATAAAGTAATATTGCTTTATTTTTGTGTTTCATGGCCCGACCTTCCTGTCATTTGTTATGGCCTTCTTTTGTTTTAAGATTTTTATTAAGTTTTAATATTAATAAATCTATTTTTTTATAACAATTTCCTGTATTTTATTCCTCCTTCTTTATGTGTTGCAGGCTGTCGATTAGCCAGAGCAGCCCAGCTAGTTTTTCCATCTATAAAGATCCTGTGTTTTTTTTTCTTATGGGCCGAGCCACTCGGTCCATAACAACCTGAGTTAACATTTCAACACAATTGTTCTTTTCAGGCATTTCCTCAGGAGGAAGTGGCAAGAAGAGTTCTGGTCTAATGAGACAGGAGCAAGGAGTTTTACCTTCATAACTAAACTGTTACCTGTGCAAAGCACTGATGCATAAACAAGTGACTTGGAATGATCACTTCATTGTGTGGATGAAAGTGATTCAATATTTATCAACCAGAGGAGCTAAAAATAGTAAAAGATCAGCAGATATGTGTACACTATCCTTTACAATTACAATAGACTAGACTGACAACATTTTCATATCGTATACCAGCCTCCAGTATGGAATAAAGCTTGTTAGTGCATTCCTAAAAAGGAGGAATAAATTAAGGTCCTGGGTAATGTCACTTCTTGTTTCAGATATTAATCTCAGGGTTATAATGCATTAGAGGGGAACAAAACTGGTGATATATAAAGTCTAATCCTTGGGTTGCTGCTTTTTTTAAATCTCCTACAAGGGAATGACCCCATAAATGGTATGTTACACTTTCAAAACACTAGCTCTTCTAGTAGTTGAGAATGGCTACATTTATCATTGTGAGGTGACAAGTCTTGAACTAGATCCCTGATCTGATCCTTTATCACCTAATTTGAACCAGCAGCTTTCTGAATGCCTAATCTTTACCTCAATGTATGGATTTGAATGCAATATAAACTTAATCTAAAAGCAAACAATAGTCTACAACTTCAACTAGATATTTTTATATCCACTGCGTGTTAAAACAGTTACAATAATTGTAACAAAAATATTGTACAGTACAAGAAAAATTTAGCAGGCTCCTCCAGCAAATATGTACCAATGGGTTAAAAGCCTAACCTGATAACAGGAAGTCACACTGGCTAATGGGTATTTTATACATGCAAAAATTTGTATAACAGCATATGTGTTTATTTAATATGGGTTCATACCTTGTAAATTTTGTTGCAGCCTAAAGTAGGAATGATTTTAATGCATGTTATACTGATAAAATTCCCACTCATCCCACAGCAACGTCTATCATATAAGTATACATAGCTGGTAACCAGAGGTATCTAAATCACTACCTAATGTTAAAAGCATTGCACCAATACAGAGCAAAAGGAAAGTATAAAGTGGACATACTTCAACTAATGGAAAAAGAACTGCAGATGGTTCTTTTAAGGATCTGTTTATTGCATGCCTCTTGTTTTAAATCCCACACTTAACCTTTAATGATACCCATGATTAGCTAAGGCTTGATGAGTTTCTAAATGATCAAAATTTTTGTCCATCTCCTTTCAATGCACAAAATATTTGATATTCTAAAATTATATATAATCTCAATACAATACTGCCTACTTCCATGATGAAGAGAGAGAGAGAGAGAGAGAAAAAAACAGAAGTCTAATGAAAAACAGAAGTCTAATGGACCACAATCATCTGTTACAAAGATTTTAATCAAAAGATCTTACCTCTTATAAAAAATTTTCCTGGGCAGATAGATCATATAGTCACCGTATATAAGCACAGATGAGGAAAACAAAGATCAATTGAAAGAAAAACCTGAGAGCTGAGAAGATGTGCAAGGCAGCTTTGAAAAAGAAGTGATTATAGAAGGCTTAATAAGCAAATGAGGCATGGCTTTAGAGGTATATGGAGATTTGCTATTTGAAGACATTGCAGCTTTGTGTCAATGGAAATTGTATTTTTAAGTGTTGCATGCAGAGGACAGAAGAGAGGCAGGACTAATGATAAATATAAGGAGGTCATGTAAACCAAAGAATGTGGTAGTGACAACTGAGGATATAAGGAAGAATGCAGAGAATATTGGGTATACCATTACTAAGAAAACTTGTGAAGGTATAGGACAAGGGCTTTTATTGGGACAATAAGCCAGTTTAGCTGGTTGGTTAAGAAATCTGAGGAAAACGAAAAGCTGTATGGAGCTTCCAAGGACCAAGAGAAAGGATATGACACTTGATATGATATGGTTAAAAAATTGGTGTGCAATAAGTATAAGTTATGTTCCCAAGCTGTTAATATTCAGGTCTAGTTTCCTATTTCTCAAACATTATTGTGGAAGTAGGAAAATGAGATATAATAGGATATATTGCCATTAAAAAGATTGGATGCATACCAAGTTGAGGGCACTACTTGACCTACAGTATCAGCATCACTCAAAAGGAATTACAACTAAAAAAAGGATTCTAAAGCGAACTGAAAAGGAAGCGACGTTGATTTGTGAATGGAAAGATGATCTACCTATGAATGGACAGGACAAGAAGGGACTATGAGGAGGACATTGACGGGAAGAAGTATAAGAGAAAGACGGCATTACTGACAGACAACACTAGAGATGAGGAAAAGAGACACAGGTAGCTTAATCACCTAGAACACATATAGACCAGTGTCACATAACGGGTAACAGCTTGAAAGGACTTTACTAAGAGAAGAAATCTTATGCTGCGAGATCCTAAAAGATGCAAAGAGCACCAACATAAGATTTCAAAGCTTCTGAGCAGAAATGATCGAGGCATCTTCCTTACTAACTTCATACTGATGATCAAGGGGACAGGTGCGAGATTCCAAGTGTACTACATGCTGAGCACCGAGATGATAGGAGCACGACCGTTGTTCACATTACTTGAAAACATGCTACACAAGAGCTTGCTTCCAAGATTTTACAATCTCGAGTGGTACTGGTAGTGCTCTGTTATTTTTGAAAGACCATATAATCAGTTTGGAAGTAATCATCAAAGTTATTTCCCTGCACAACCCATTAAAAAAAAAAAAAAACAACCCCGCTCGAACTATTATTAGAGGAAAACCAAGAAACATCCCAAGACTTGTTACTGGTTGCCTTATACTAATTAAAGTCATATTCAATGAGATCTCCTTGTATCAATGGACGTTATTTGCAACACAGTAATACTTACGTATATCCCCGTAAATTACAGTACTTAATAAGTTGCAATTTAGATCCATTTTAATGCAAAATTTTGTTGAATGAGGAGGAGTAAGACTCGTGTTTGCATCAGCTTTTCTTTTCTGCATATTGCGTAAAAGATAAAGAACACGTTGTGGTTCAAGTTTAGAAAGCAATAATTGGTGATAGCGAAAACAACCACAGACAAATTTGCCACTACACTCAAAGTATACGGTTACAAAAAATTTTCAAACACACTTAAAATACAGTTGTCTATAAATCCGTTTTTCTGATTTTTAAGAATTTTAATGAGAGTAATAAAAGTGAAAAGAATAAGTTTTGTGGAGTAATTGCATTCATTCTCAAATTAAGAACAAACACACAAGGCTACAGGGGTTCTAGAGCTCGGGAACAGCAGTCAAGAAAGGCTATGATCAGAAAGAGTGACTCGGCACTTCAACGCCAACCGTAATCCTTAAGAATCTGAAAAGTTATGGGAAGGATGAAAGTCTTATGAAATTACTGACAAAGTTACCAGGAAAAGCGTCAAGTTTTCAAACAAACTGTATCTCCCTTTTCATGTTGATATACCCATGAGTTACATGAAATGGCATCAAACAAAATAAAATAAAAAGACAAACTACGTTGCTCTTGCAAACGAAACGGCCAATAACTTTTATGCAGCCATTTAGTACGACAGTAATG
>NC_089743.1:69867470-69982470 GCF_040412425.1 Macrobrachium rosenbergii
TGAGTCACCCTCGTAAGGATGTCAATAAATCTAGAAAACTGGAGACATAAATGTAAAGACAATGCAATGACTTCTTTAGTCGCTCGATCCTCACGATATTTTCTTGCGGTATAAGATGAGGAGGAGGAAAAAATGTTAGAGAGAGAGAGAGAGAGATTAAAACCGCATTTCACGAGGAATCCTTTTACCCTTTGTGATATTAGATGGTTTTGAGGTTGATATTTGATATTCAATTGCAATATGCCTTCCTTTCCTCTAACGTCTGTTTATTTCATGTGTGTGCTTTTTGTGAGTGTGTGTTCCATATTATATATATATATATATATATATATATATATATATATATATATATATATATATATATTATATATATATTATATATATATATATATATATATATATATATATATATATAATATATATATATATTATATATATATATTATATATATATATATATATATATATATATAACTATATATATATATATATATATATATATATATATATATATACATATATATATTATATGTATTATATTCCTTTTATATATATGCCATTTTACTTTCCTTTGCCATTTTACTTAGCTGTTAGTGAACAAACATACGTTACTGAATGGATAAAAACTTTCTACTATAATAATAATAATAATAATAATAATAATAATAATAATAATAATAATAATAATATGTTTTGAACGGGTCTTGTCACAACCTGTGTGTTGAGTTACCTGCTATTCATTTACCCAAATAGAAGTGGATGATCAGTAACGTGAGATAATGTGCAGATGATACAACACCATTCGTTGACTGGAGAGAGAGAGAGAGAGAGAGAGAGAGAGAGAGAGAGAGAGAGAGAGATAAGGGGCTGGGTGGCATGGAATAATATTATTCTTTTAAGGGAATAAGATATCCGAGATCGTGGGTTACAGGTCAGAGTGTCAAGAATGACGGGTTGTAGGGGGAGGAAGGCGAGGAAAAGGAAGAGGAGAAAAAAGCTGGAGGCTCCTCCTGGAGTGTTGATTCCCGAGACCTTCCTCCGTCTTCTCCATTGTCAACGGATTTCAGAGACGGTGGGCGACATCCACGTGACCAGACAATGGCTACGAGAAGTTTTCTTTTTTTATTCCTGAAACTGTCATCTTTCTCTAGAACTGGTCATAATCCTTCGACCAAAGTATTTCTATTCTACTTCCCGCTTTTTCTTACGAAATGTTCTTATATGTCCACAGCTGGAAGGTTTTATATATATATATATATATATATATATATATATATATATATATATATATATATATATATATATATATATATATATGTACATATACATATGTATATATACATATTAGACATGGACACATTTATATCTTACACTGAAAGTAGTGTGTATATATATACATGTTACTTTCAAAGTGAGATATAAATGTGCCCATATATATACTGTATATACTGTATACACACACACACATATATATGTGTGTGTGTGTGTATATAAGTCTGATAGCCATGGTAGTGAATGCATGAAGAGAAGAGCTCAAACAATTTCAACGAATCATGAGTAATGTGCCCAGTTCGCCAGGCCACGTCATATAAACCAGAGTTTACAAAGACGAACAAGCTACAAATCATGAATTATTTGTTCGACCAATTTTCTACTTCCATGACAAGGCGTTCATGTAAACACACTACAGTCACAATTTTTGGGTTAGTGTTTTGTGGCAGTATAAAAAAATTGGAGTAGCTTTGACAGCAAGATCAGGCATTCTCAAATCCTAACCGTTCAAAGAGAGTGATAATTTGCATCTTCGTACTACCAAACTGCAACGGAATCTAAAAATAATCATTATTATACACTACTGTACCATTTTGAGTACTATATTTCTGACCAGCTAGCATTTTCCAATCAGACGTCATTTACCTGTCAAAAGCCCACATGCTCTTTACATCTGTTCATGCTGTAAACCCTCAAACAAACACATGCTGAATGTGAAGATGATGCATCTTGACTCTCCCGAGAACTAATTGACCCCTGACCTCGAATCTGTCTGGTGACGAAGCGACTCCCAGAAGCAGATGCTGTGTGGCCTTCACCTCGCGACCGCCCGCCGTGTTTTCCTCTCTTGAATTCGTGTCACCACAAATTAATTTTCAATCTCAAATTTCTTGAGCAGCTGACAATATCTAACGTAAGGAGGCAACGTTTTGTAAGGCGGGACAAAAGCAGAGGCATCTGGAGCATTTTACCGTTTCTTTTATTATTTCTTTTCCTCTAACATCATCGCTTTCTCGAAGCAAATTACGGTGTAGAAAATATCAAGAGCTTTGGCAGTTTACTGAAAGAATCCATTTGTAACGAATTCAACAAGCTTCTAGAAACACGATTTATAATTTCCTTACTAACAGTTTCATTTCAACTGAAATTCGCTTACGCTAATACTATCCTCCGTACTTTAAGGAGGAAGAACAGGAAGAATGTGTCTATTTTATTCCATAAAGATCAGAAGATGTGATTCTTTGAATATAAAGGTAACAAGTGGCAAGAAAATGAGATAAAAAAGGCTTCGGACATCTGAAATACGTGCACAGTTCGTCTGGTATCTTTTCAAATCCCTGAAAAATGACTTTCCTAATTAACCTCCCAACACAACGATCCAAGAGGAGTTTGGTGCTGACGTGAGGCTTCCACCCAGCCATTTGTAAAGAAAACAATGCAAGGAACTATGGGGCCATCCTCATTCCCACACAAGCCGCGAAGACTTCAAGGCTATGAGAAAGGAAAGATGATGACTAAGCCTACCTGTCAGCGGGGTCTCACTAATTACCACACAGTTGTTTAGGTTTCTACAATAATCGGTCATCATTATTACTTTCATTATGCTGATGTTTGGTGGTTATGAAGTAGAGGACGTTACTCACACTTGCATTGCTTCTTGCAGTTCACAATACTCCAGTCAGACGACTTTCTCTCAGATGTTCAATGGCAAGATTAAGCAAGCACGCATATCACGGAATGTGTATTTGCATTTGGTTACAAATACGTCACATAAAGACCCTATCACGCAAATGATTGAGTTTTCTTATTTTCTACCACGAAAACTTTTGATGCTTCGAGATGTTGGGAAAATCTTCAAGAGAGCGAGTCTGCGATCACGCCTCTGATCACTCCTTTGACCCTCTCTCGCTTCACGGGTCAGAAAGATCGTGCCGGGAGAGAAAGATTGGGGAGGTTCAGTATGGTATCTAACTTTTGGGGGAGGGGTGAAGGGGAGTGGGTGGCAGAAGAGATTTTCAGAAAAGAACTGTTTATTTTTGTTTCTTCATTCAAAAAAATATTTTAGCGAATGCAAGTAGGTATAAATATATGTACTTCTACCTCAATGGCCGCTGCACTTATCACGTCAGAAAACTTCTACTCATATAATCATTCATTCACGAAGATGTATGTATACCCGTTTTTAATATAGTGCATGATGGCGCGGATAGAACATTTGCTATGTATGAATTGTGGCGAGTTTTTATGTTGCATGCAAATACGAGTTTTTCATTATTTGAGCTGTCTCCTTTTAACAAGAAACCAAAACATTTTCGTCTCGAAAAGAAATGATTGACAGTCCATGCGGGCTCCAGGGACTTGTTTTCAGACGCAAGTCCCTGGAGGCACAAGGTCAACTTTAATCAAGGAGTAGTGAAAAATACCTTTTATACGATGAATGGCTTATGATCGAGAGTTTTAAATCTTTTTTAATGTGAAGGTCGATAAGCATCCTAAATTACTGCATTTTTCAGTATTATTATTATTCGTGGTGTGAGCAGGTTACTTTAGAATACACTAAACGCCACTGATTTGCAAAACCTCCAGAGCGAATACCAGTACGTGGAAGAAATGGAGTATCAACAGATATATCTAGGAATTCTGTTCGACAATTTACTGGAAAGGCAACAGGCAGGTACTGTGAAATAAGGCGCCATGGGACCGCGACAAAATAAGATACTGACGTTCCACGACACAAGTCGCAAGCACCAACCCACAAGGCACGGGAACTTAACCTTATTTCCGAATAGAAACAAGAGCACGGAAGATGCTCGACGATTGCATAAACCATTACCATGGTGATGGTGCAAGTGATTCAGCGACCAACCACTTCATCCCCACACCATCCTGATTTAAACCTATGCTCTTCTATCAGCCCTTGTTTTATGTCTTACTTTCTTACAATCCTTACATATTTCTTCTTCTCAAATTAATCCCTGTTCGGGGTGACTGTTTTTATTGAGCCTTTTCTAGCAGTCTCTGTGTTCTGTCCTTCCTTCGTTTCTGATGTCTCCTAGAATGCAGCCTTTCCATCTTCCCTTAGGCCTTCATCTCGTTCGTGCCCCTAGCACTTTCATTTCCATGAACTCTCCTGCAACGTCTCTCATCATCTCCTCTCCTCATCAGGTACCAATACCATCTCTTGATTCTTGGACTTTCTTTGATGTATCCATTTCTTAGCCTATTTCCTCTCTCCACCTTAAGGCCGTTTCACACCGGATGCGATGCTATGCGCGCCACGCTATGGTAGTCAAGCTGCGGCACGTTGCTTTTAATTGCTGTCATTGTTTTAAGCGAGGCCGTTCACACCAGGTGCGCTACCGATGTCTGCAGCATAGCACTCATGCTTCCAAGATTGCCGGGCGCGCGATTTTTGTGGACCTAGCTCGCCTCGCGCACGCTCACTTGGGTCACACAGCAGATGTTCCCGCACCTGCCTTTGGCTTAGTATTGCAAGTACACCTGAAGACAATGTAGTTTGTGTCCTTCTTCTTAATATCTTGTTCTATGAATGATAGAACTTCAGAGAACTGAGCTGGAGACAGTCTGAAACATTGTCTAAATTTCTCCTCATCCATTTCCAACTCTAGAACAAGATAATGATATTCACCAAATTCTAGTCTTTCCATATTTGTGTCAGACACACCACTTCTTTTTTCTCTTATTTATTGCTAAACTTAGCGGTAATAGCTCCTCCTCCTCCTCCTCCTCCACCACCTCAAGGGACCACAGCGTACCAGCTCCCATCACTGCAGCAAAGGAACTGTGTTCGCAGACATGCATAGCTTTTGGTGTGAACACGCATATCGAGTATAGCTAGCATGGCTCCGTAGCACAGCTAGTTATACTCGCTGTGTGTGTGTTTACACCGAAAGTTATGAATGTCTGCGAACAATTCATGCAAGTATGTAAGTATCTATTGTTAATCTGTTCATCTTTACTGCTATATTTAAAGTTAATATATATATTAATATTAATCTATGAAAACATTTATTTTACTTCGAGTAAATTTGCTGATGTATACTTTATACTCCCACGTTAATACAACACCGTATATTTAGATTCACGCCGAGGCGGGAACACCCGCTGTGAGACCCAAGTGCGCACGCGCGAGGCGAGCTACATCCACAAAAATCGCACGCCCAGCAGCATAATCTTGGAAGCTGTGTCGCAGACATCGGTAGCATAGCATTCTGCTCTCGTGGTTTTCAGATTTGATATTCTTATAAACTTTAAAGTCTACAAAAATTTGCATTAGTTTCTTTGTTCTAAAATCTATATCCTCGTTAACCTTACCCCCGATTTTTCTACCCACAAATAAAATATATTTATTTACTTACAGCACTTGTTCTGTTCCACCCCTAAGTTTTCATTAATTTCCATACGTTTTCCCTCTCGCTTTCTTAGTGTTTAACTTTTCCATCTCCTTTTATACCTGTACACGACTTTTTCTTCTATTATGTAACAGCACTTCAAGCAATCCAATTTTATTCTTCATTAAAGCTCTCTTTTTATCACATCAATTGTTAATGTTTTTCCTCCTTCCCATGCGCCAGTACTTGTAAACAATATTTTCTGATTCAGTGACCTTATCTTTTACCTTTGTATACTCTTCATAAACTCTTTACACTCCCTCCATTTTCATTCACTTTTTCACGTATGCAATTATCACTCCTTTCTCATCAAACTTATCCAGTTTTAACAGCATTTACAGCCACATTTAACCATTGCACTTCAGCTGCAACTGTCTCCTATCCCCACTTTTATCTCAAATAAACAATAATCTATCTCGAGCTGAATCTAATTGTCACTACTAGATCCATCAGCTTGTTCTTCAGTCTGTCCTCTACTGGCATAGCCACACAAACTCTTTTCCTCGAGATTTTCTCTCTTCTGTGTATAAATGAATATCATAATTTCTTTTTTTTTGGAAAAAAGTATTTCAAATAATCAAGACCCCTCCTCAATATGTACATCTCCATCCTCACTTACACCAGGCGTAATTTATTCTGAATTTTAATTTATAATTTTCTTGAAATTTTATTTTATTCTTTTTGATCTTTAACTTTTTTTGTATGTATGAAAACGAGGCGAATGTATTTATTGTACGTATGTGTTTCAGTGTAAAAGCATGTTCACTATACAGTTTTTTCTTTTAAATTTCATTTTCATTCATCCATTGTCACATGAATGACTTATTTGGTCCCAGCTCTATGACCTATGGCCTAGGCCTGGTATTTCATCCTAATCCTTCGGGCCAGCCCTATGAGAGCTGATAGTAAGCTCAGTGGTATGGTTAAACTAATAATAACACTGTGCCAACCAAATGTACTAACTTTTTTCTGTTCCTAATTTTGCATTTAATTTTCCCATCACAACCACCCTTCTAAGTTCTCTAAATCCAATCAGGCACAGATTCGGACTTTACCACAACTTTGACTTTCAATGTCATTTTTCCATTCATGGAATATATTTACTTATTATCAAATCCTCCTGCTGTACTTTGTTTGACCATCACAAATCTTAGTCTGATCCATTAATATTTTTGCAAACAACGGTGTAGTCATATATCCATTAATATGCGTAATCAGTTTGTCATCCGCCAAATAGGAGCTAGTACTAAACACACGGCGAAACAATATAAATATGTTGAGTACTGTCTGATATATATATGACTGTTCGGTCATATATATATACTATATATATATATATATATATACAATATACATATTATATATATATTATACATATATATATATATATATATATATATATATATATATATATATATATATATATATATATATATATATATATATATATATACACACATATCACATATCCAGTTCAGATTTGATTTAATGTTTTAAGTAATGTAAAGTTAAGTATATCTAGTTTAATTCAGACCACTGAGCTGATTAACAGCTCTCCTAGGCTGGCCCAGAAGGATTAGATTTATTTTACCTGGCTAAGAACCAACTGGTTACCTAGCAACGGGACCTAGCTTATTGTGGGATCTGAACCACATTATGACGAGAAATGAATTTCAATCACCAGAAATAAATTCCTCTAATTCTTTATTAGCCGGGTAGGAGAGTTGAACGCTGGGGCAACGGCGTGCCAGGCGACAGCTCTATCCACCCCTCCAACAAAGAACTGAATGTAATGTAAAGGCATTATTGATGTTTTAAGTTAAATAATTCGATTCTGCATATCGGCACCAATAATTTAGTCAGAAAAGTTGAGTGATCCTTTTCTTAAATTTTAAATCCCCATCGACTGTTGTATCACCTGATCGACGTCACCAGTAGCCATCAGCTGTTTCTCTCCTGCGCACCCAGTTCCACTTCTCATTGTTCAATCACCGAATGAAATTCCATTTCTTTTCACCCCCTAACCTAAAACCCAACAAAATATTTTTATAGTAATTTGAAAACCCTTTCCACTATATAACTTGCCATGACGGGAGCTAGGTATTAAATTACGTAAATACCAAAAGTACCTTTTTAGAAAAAAAAGTAACAGCGTAATTTTTCAAAATGTAATTTATCATAAAAAGGAATTAGCGTAAATTAAATCACGCAACGAATAAGTTCCCATACAAATACGCTCTCAGAGAGAGAGAGAGAGAGAGAGAGAGAGAGAGAGAGAGAGAGAGAGAGAGAGAGAGAGAGAGAGAAACTCTAATATCCTTCCATCATAACAAGGGGAATACTAAAATTACTAAATGAGTATTGGAAAATAAACCCACTAATTCACAAAGCAAAGTGCAATAAATTTTTTTTCCAATTACTGCCCAAAACTTTGATCTTTTTAGATCCCCCATCAATTCTTCCTTTTACTCATTCACACATAGCGCACGAATTTGCGCGCCCGTGTTCACTGAATTGTCTCTCATATCTATTTTCACATTAAGTGCTTCAGCCTGTAGAGTGAACGCTCGTGCGTTTCACAGAGCGAATGTGCAATCATTTACTAACAGTTATCAACTGTCGTGTATGAGTGGGTTCCATTATCCAAGACTTTCGTATACTGTGTAAGCACCAAATCACATTATGCAAACCCCAAACCTTCCTTTCCTCAGGTCGAGGGGAGCAGCCACTAGTTCTAGAACTAGCCACCCACAAGTGCAAGCCCAAGGGTTTCCCCTTCCACAGTGCCCACTAATCTGAGGCACTGCCAACGAATAAGTTACTGAAGCGCTTACCTTTACTTTCCCCTTTACACTCGTAATTCATTTCTGCCTCGGGCAGAGTGCCATTTCCTTCAGTGCAGTTTGGTTGCACTGCCTCTTCGTGTTGTTCCCTGAAACACACTGACACCCTAGCGCCACCAAGACATAGTCCTCACATATAAGCCACTGCACCTGTACCCGGGATACAGAGTGCCAACGACAGTGTATCCGCCCATAAGGACCTTTGCTCCTTCAGGATCACTTCCACTTTACCAGTGTATCCACCCATAAGGATCATATTTCCTTCAGGATCGCTCCATCAGTGTGACCTTTGCATGGCACACTCAGCCATAGTGCCACCTTATTGAAAGGGTGCCACACCACTGAAGTGTCACCCAAATCTGAGGGACACCTTCCTCCATTCCAAAGTAAGTCCAGTCAGCCGAAATAGATGCCCTTATCTACCAGAACCATGGCGACAGAGAATTACAGAGCCTTCATGGATCTGGAGAAGGAGGCAGGTCTCATGGGACCAGAACTCACCAAGTGGGTCAAGGAACAGATGGATGACTTGGCCAACCAAAAGTGGGAAGAAAGACTGGAACAGCGGAGTTATGAAGAAGAACAGAGGCAGCTGGAAGGCGCAAGAGAAGAACGGAGAAGACAGCATGAATTAGCCCTCAAAGAAAAGGAGTTTGAGCTGGAGAAGGCTCGAAGGGAAAATGCTGAAGCTATGGCTATCCAACAAGGCTCCAACCCCAAACCTACTGCACCAAACTCTACAATCTCAAGCATTAATTCCCTAATCCCCAAGTGGACTGAGGAAGATCCAGCAGCATGGTTGGAGGAAATAGAAGCACTCTTTGAAAACCACAACACCACCGAGACAGAGAGGGCCTTAGTGCTTGCCAAGCATATGGAAGGAAAAGCTAAGGCAGCCCTCCACTCACTGGAGAAGAGTCAAAGAGGCGACATGGTAGAAGTTCATAGGGTCATAACGAAAGCCTAAGAGATAACCCCGGAGAAATGGAGACAGTGGTTCCGAGGTCTTGCCAAGGAAGCTGGCTGGTCCTGGACTGAATGGGCCTGTCACAAGACCCAGTCTGGTACCTGCTGGTTCGACTCCTGTTGTGCACTACTTTCAATGACTTATTCAATTGGACCATGCTGGAGGACCTTTTCCAATGTGTGCCTGGGCCCCTTGCTGTGTATCTCAGTGATACGGAAGCCTGCCGTATGGTCAATTCTTGGGAAACCTACAACCAGTCCCACAGCACATCTCATCGGTGCCTAGTGCCACCCGGGTACCTCTCCGGCTCGACTCGCCCGAAGAACAGACTGCCTAGCAAGCCTACATGCAACCACTGTAAGAAGCTGTGGCATACTGAATCTGATTGCCGCTACAAGATGGGCAACAATAGACAGCCTACTACCAACAACCAGAGCTCCTCTCCCTCTCTGGCCACTCAATCTTCTCCACCGACAGTCACCAGGAAAAATCAGCATTTGCCCATTCAAACACGGTGTGTTCGCCTGGCCGATCGTGGAGTCGACTCCAGGAACGCGATTTCAACCATACAATATTTCCGCCTGTATCTCCCTAAGCATTGTTGTCTAACGTGATGTATTAATCACCACTAGCATTGCCCAAGCTCTAATCATGTAATCATAATGTTCCAACCTGTATCAAACTGTGTGTATGTTTCAAGACGCCAAAGGTCCTCCGTTTCACATTTATTATGCTGCATTGTAATTAATGTGTCTTGATCCTGAGGGTGTGGACTTTCAGTCCCTTCACTGATGTATGCACCTGGATGGCTCTTGATATCGCTCTACAAACACAGATGTCTGAACCTGTCCAGTTTACCTTCTGTGTGTAGACGCTACATTACCGCCGCTCGCGCCAATATCATCTTGATTCTGTACATTTATCCTTGGGCAACCAGAAACCAGTTAACCAGCCAGTATGTCCACTAACCCAGTCCTTACACTGGTGAAACTCGACCAAGCAGACGATGACTTGGATAGCTGGAGTTCTCAGTATTAGTCCGACTCCTCCGAGATGACATTCCACCAGTCGAGCTCCTGGTACCTCCTCCAGAAACAAGTCCCCACTTGGGGACGCATTTGTAAAGTCCTCCCTAGTGTTTCGCGCGCCATTAATTAAGTCTCCGCTGCGTTTTCTTTGGTGACTTCCCGAAGCAAAATTAGTCACGCAAAACGTGGACGGTTTTAATCATTTTTACTGTATGGTATTTATACGAATGTCACCTTGTGTATCACATGTTTCTTCATTCTACAGGCATCAAGACTGTATCTATATTGTGTCTCTGTATGTTTCATTGCATGCCTACTCTGTTTATTGTTTCTAGGTCACCAATCATTGTCTCTCACCAGTCGAATATAAGCCGCTCTGATCTAATAAATCAGCAGTAACCACCTGACACTATTTTGTAAAGTCACCACCCGCGCCAGGATGTCATTAATTAAGTCTCCGCTGAGCTTGTTTTCTTTGGTGACTTCTTCCACTTAGTCACCAAAACGTGTCACGCATTTTAATAATTTTACTTTATGGTATTTATACGAATGTCACACATTGTGACACTCTTCATTCAGGCATCAAGATATCTATATTGTGTCTCTGTATGTTTCAGGCCCAATTATTGTTTATTGTTTCGACCTCAGGTCACAGTCAATTCCATTGTCTCTCACGGCAGGAGTCGGCCGCAATATAAGCCGCTTCTGGATCTGTAATAAAATCAGCAGTAACCTCCTCTCGCTTTGACACCTTACACATTCAAAGGGGCCCTGCCAAGGTTGTGGGAACCCAGGGCACCTGGGTATCCTGGTTGCAAAGACCTGTAATGTAACCTGATTAGTACCATGACCTCCGTGGCTGTGCTAATCATTTCATCCTGGGTGGGTGTGGACTCAGTCCACCTCAGTGGCACCCTGGCTGGCTCTAGCTTACCAGTGAACTACCGGTTACGGGGACACTGGCTCAGATATCAGCCTGATTGACCGCCCCAAGTGCCAGCCAGTGCCACTTTGACGAAAAGACCAGGCGGACGATGACCAGACTGTTCCACAGCCATGACAACCCCTGGGGCACCAATTCACTGCCTTGTGCCAAAATCAGACACAGAGTGGAGTTCCTGGTGGTGACCTCCTCTGGGGATGTCCTCCCCGATGCCACTCTGTTGCTCTCCTCCACCAGGAGGCCTTAACTCCAAAACCACCTGACCGACACCGCCACTTCAGCCCAACCTCTGTTAACGGAAGGGACACTGGCTCCAGGCTTAACTTGATCCTCGCAAAGGATGGCCACTAATCTCCCCTCACAGCGAAGGGAAATTGCCAGGCACCACTGCAAGACCTGTAATGTAACAGGAACCCAGAATCATTTCAAGCCTCCCTCCACTGACACGAATTCTGTCTCATTTAGGTACACCGAGTGCACCCCCGGTCCCTGTCTGCCATGCCTGGCCACCTCTGCTGCCACTTGTGAGCAGTGCTCTCTGTCTATCTCAATCAACACTTCATCTGCTGGCCTCGGATGCCAGTGCCGGACCTCTGACCTCCTAGAGATCCTTTAATGGATCACCTTCTCCAACTCTGACGCTTTCTTCTTCTCTAATCACCTTCATCTGCTGACAGACTTTAATGGTACACCTTCTCTGGCCAACCAGGAACTGTGCGGCTGGGATGCAGACACTGGTTCTACCCTTACAATGGTTGCCGCAGCAGCCAAAGTGGAGAGCCTCCCAGTAGCTACTATGGCTACCTCTGATCCTGCTACTGATGGCACTTCTAGCCTTTTCCCAGAGTCGGTGCCCTCATCACCTCCTAGGAGTGGCGAAGCCAGACCTTGGAGGAACCTGAAGAAGAAGAAGGAGAGGCGGAAGAGATCCAAGCAACCCATAAGAGCCACAAGCTTTCCTTGGCACTTGTGTCCCATTGGCACAGTGCCTTTTCCATCTCAGAGTGATCCTGACACCTACCCAGAGGAGGTAGCCTGCATGATGTCTGCCCAAGTAAACTAACATCTAACACCATAGGGAATCTTGTAGTACTAACCCTGAAGCCCTTCTTTGTCTGAGTCGGATGAGCTCCAGACTGTCACTTTCGATGGGCCAGGGAGTTCAATTCCGCGGCCGGTTGACAAAGAGTTAGAGATTTATTTTGGTGATAGAATTCATTTCTCGCTATACTGTGGTTCTTGATTCCAATAAGCTGTAGGTCCTGTTGCTAAGTAACCAATTGGTTCTTAGCCACGTAAAATAAGTGTAATCCTTCGGGCCAGCCCTAGGAGAGCTGTTAATCAGCTCAGTGGTCTGGTAAAACTAAGGTATACTTAACTTTTTTTAGTACTAACCCTGGTAATAAAGTCATGATAAAACTATCCAGTACTCAAGCTGGTACACCACTGACCGCTTAACACGATTAACCCTTCAGGTTGCTCATGCTCAAAATTATTGCGTGTGTTATTCCATAAAGAATTGCGTAATCTGTACTTAATTGCATTTAGTTAGGTCATGTCAATAATTTAGTGCAGGGTCATAGGATAGTAGACCATGTCAACAAGAGACATTTACCATTTACCCATTGCCTAAGAGTAGAGTTCCCCTGTTATCAGAGACAGCCAGTGGAAGTCTGTAGATACCTTTGCATAGGCAATAGGCTCTGCTGTAGTAAGCAAGTTAGCAAAACCAGTATCCCCTCTAGCAGTTAGGTAGGTCCTTTTGAGCTAGCTGGGCAGTGCAAAAAGCACACTCATTTAGGGAAGCTAACTGACTCATTTGAGACGAATAACTTTATTTTCTAGCCAAGGCCTTCATGCCTGAAAGGAGTGAATGCCTCTAAAGGGGGAGCTCTCATGTATTTTAGGGAAAATTCGTCCCTCCAGTCCGTTAGCTAGGAAATAAAATTTAATGGCGGCTGAAGGAGAATCCACTATGGGGGGTGAACCTATGTAGGCCTACTCCCCTATCACCTGATTTTAGGGGAACCATGCTGACCTCTTAGCACCAGCATCATATGATTTTAGGGGGGGAGAAAGCTGTTAGTGACAGAAGAGCTAACCAGGACCAGAGTCTTAAGACCTATTTCCATTCGACCTTTTTGCTGGCTGAAATTGCTCTTACAGATCAATCGATGTCTTTGGGTCCCATGCTGGGAATTGAAGGGGAAATGCATTACGCCCTGGCCGGACACACACACTCTCAAGAGACAACTGCAAGGTGTTGAAGCTTCTGTGGCCGAAGTTCGTCTTTTGCAAGCGAGCTCCATGCACAGATGCAATAAGGTATGTCTGAAGTAGCAGCTTGACTGCCAGTAATCCTTCTCTTCTCATGAATTTCTCTCCATTTTCAGCATTTCCGACTTTTCATTCTTCTAAAACAAAGCCCCTTTGTTTACACAGCCTAGCACGCACATTTGCCCTCATGACTTGTTCCAAGTTCAAATTAAATTAGTTCAGTGATAATAATCAAAGCATTACCACCATAGTGTTACCATGTGCTAATTAAAGCCAATTGATAAATTCCTCCATTATGCATAAGTAATTTCATGTGAGAGAAGTCAGTAGATTTGAATGCTAACCTGGGATTCTCGGTCTGCCCCTGCCCTTGTGAGCCTAATAGCTTTAGGCATTTAACTGTCTTCTTGCTATGTGCAAGAGTCTTCTGATATTCAGCAGTCAGGGCGCTGGACACAGCTCCCCCTTTGCAATCACGCTTCACTAACTACCCAAAACCATTCTCAACAGCAGTGATTTTCATTTGCGTGTCAAACTATTTCAGGGCTGTAGCCCTTTCAGATTCAGTTATTTGCTACGCATTTGTCTCGCTTTTATTGCACACTGTATGTGCCTTCCTTGCTGCTCAGTCAGCCCTTTCATATTAATTTCCTGATTGCCCAGTTTGTAAATAAATTCAATTTAAAGTCACTGACTGGTTATTAAAGGTGACCTCCACTTCTCCGTTTACTTAGATGTGATATCAAGGTAAGGCAGTCTATTCATTACATTTATTGCTTATATTCTGAGCACTAGGTGTTGGCCCTCAGGCAGTTGACAAAAAAATCAGTTTCATTCCTCCAACTGGCCTCAGAATATAACAACATTAATATATATATAGCATATATATATATATATATATATATATATATATATATATATATATATATATGTACATATGTACATATATACATATATACATATATACATACATATATATATATATATATATATATATATATATATATATATATATATATATATAGCATATACATACACACATATATATATATATATATTATATACAAATATATGCATATAAATATATATATTATATACAAGTATGTTATAAATATATGTATGTATGTATATGTGTTTGTGATAATTATAATTACACTAATGTCGAATTACGAAATTCCTAAATTGAACCTGTCAGCTTATTCGGAAGGGCTATATATTATGTCACCTTGAACACTTCGTGTATTTAACCTAAGACAACCAGCTTTTACGAGCTTTTTTTTTTATTTCTTACTTGACACTAATGAACACTCTAGTTCCTCAAGCCTTAATGGAGAGAGAGAGAGAGAGAGAGAGAGAGAGAGAGAGAGAGAGAGAGAGAGAGAGAGAGAGAGAGAGAGAGAGAGAGACTATTGGCTCCAGTAAGGTTGTTACACTGACAGATATCCATTTGTAAAAGTTAAAAATACAGTTGTATTAAGAATAATGATAATTTTAACCCATTTCGTTTACCAATGACTGATATAAATGTCATCTAGATAGAAGTCCTTCGCTTACTGATGAACTCTGCAGAGAGAGAGAGGAGAAATCTGGGTGTTGGGATCATAGTTATTCGTAAACCTAAAAAATACATATAATTATGATTAAAAAGAAGAGAGCGAGTGCCTTGACTTTGTATTATCAGAACCGAGTGAAAGGACGATGTCCATGGTAATGTTCAGAAAAAAATAGCCTTCAAATTCTACCAGACAAGTGCACAATTATATTCAGCCAATATTAATCGTTGGTTCGCTTCAAAAAAGAAAAGTAATAAAAAAATGAGTAGCCTCGTGTAAAACTAAAGATACGTGGGCATAACATTCTAAAAAATAAAAGTACCAAGACATGTTTTACGTATTGCTCATAGGGAACATATTAACTTAACTCACATCTCATTACATAAAAATATATTTTTTAAGATTTGAGATTTATTTATAAATCTGCTAAATTCCAGATTTAATATAAAAAAATAGGTTTTCCCAGAGCCATCCCTACCATCACTTTAGAACATTATTAGCTGGCCTTTCCTTCAGAATAAACTTACCACTCCCACTGAAACAATAACCTGAGAAAGAAATCTGAGGATAGATAAAATCATGAAGGCGCACAAGCTAAAAAGCCTGCAAAATAATCCAACTGTACTCGACGATTATCTGAAAATATACTCTCATATAAATGATCTCTTTGCTTCGTAAGTAGACATGAGATAATCCTTAGATAGTATCAGTATCGGGATGAACTTTCATCGCCGCCATTCTCAGGCTCCATATTTCATCTTAAAAGTTCTCTTCCTCTGACGTCTCCTTTCCCGCCTTTTTCTTTTTTCTGAGTCTCTCGTCAGGCCATTCGTAGAATGCCTTTTCCATGTACCGGTAATGTGGCCGTGGCCACCTTTCGTCTATCAGACGTAATCCTCAGGGTACTCCCAGCCCCCTGCCTACTCTCTCTCTCTCTCTCTCTCTCTCTTACTCTCTCTCTCTCTCCTCGTTCCACCCATCAGCAGCCAGTAGCAACCCAACCCACATTTTGATAAACCCGCACAGTGCAGACCCTGCACTGACACCAAGTTTAACGGCCTTACACCATCTTGCACTCTCTCTCTCTCTCTCTCTCTCTCTCTCTCTCTCTCTCTCTCTCTCTCTGCACTGCTTTAGGAGGTATATGACTCATTTATGATACGCAACACTTGTTGAATGTGTGAGCAACGTGAACTAGAAAATGTTATTGCCTGTTTCGTAGTATAACACGAGAGAGAAAAGAGAGAGAGAGAGAGAGAGAGAGAGAGAGAGAGAGAGAGAGAGAGAGAGAGAGAAAGTAGAGAACTGTAAAACGAAATTGCTCTAAAAATATTCAGAAAGTGAGATGGGTTCAATATTATTCGGAATTAACGAACGTTACATTTAGGCTAAAAAAATTTTTTTTAATGTTTAAAGAAAACCTCTGCAAAACTCAGTTACTAAATTATTTCGATCTTCCCAAAAGAAACGAGAGCATTTCCTACGAAAACAAACCAAGCGCAATATTGTCGTTCGTCAGTGTTCCCGTTATACAGTGAGGAGTAAATTATACTCCTCTGAAACACTGAGAGAGAGAGACAGAGAGAGAGAATTCTGTTCCCAGAATGAACCCACGTCAACTGCCACGTTCATAAACCAACTACATCAGTAAAAGTATTGAGGCCCGCCACCCCCTAACCACAACCTCTCTCTCTCTCTCTCTCTCTCTCTCTCTCTCTCTCTCTCTCTCTGTCTCCTACTTTTTCGGTGCAACAGGAGTTTTTCAAAATGCCAGTCAAGGATAAAACAAATAATGTAATTTCTTCTACAGCTCCAGAAAATACACGTCACATCTAGAAAACTGTCGTGGTTTCTCTTACAGACATCTCATGGCATGTAGCCCATGACCAGTCTCAGTGGAAGAGAAAGAGAGAGAAAACTCCTATTGATTTTGGTCAGTATTTTCTAAATAAAACGGGTGGTTACAAAAATAACTAACTTGCATGTCCCACATCCAGGGAGGAACCCTTAATGGAAAATGTTGTCCCACCAGTTCTTACAAATTATTAAGGTTTTTTGTCCTCTCTCTCTCTCTCTCTCTCTCTCTCTCTCTCTCTCTCTCTCTCTCTCTCTCTCAGAACCCAGGAACTGGATGAGAGACAGCGATGCGGTTTATTGGAATAAGCAAAATGCTCATTAAAATATTTTTAATTAGGAAAAATCAATTATATCAGTGACTCAGTTACCGACTTAACACAGATTCTAAATAAAATTCCCCTGACATAAGCTAATGAAGGAACCGGCTATAAACTACACCTCAGTCAATCGACTTCTGCTTGATATTTTTAAAACATACCAGACAACAAATGTAACCCATTTTTAGGCTTGTAACTGCCGAGGTTCTTTTACCCTCAGCATCTAACAAACATGGTGCAAGCATACGTGTTGAGCTTTATTTTACCCAGCATTCATTAATCCATATTCACGGGCAAGAGACAATTTTAGAAATCCTCAGTTTTCTTCGAGTTTTCAATCTAGGGGAATTCTGTCGAAGATGGCCGCATTTTGCCTCAAAGGACGCATTTCCTCCAACGGAAAACACGCCAGGACAAATCTGCTTTCCATATTAATCAGACGAGTACGAGGATAACGTCCGGCTATTAAACGAAAACAAGGACCTGCCGTTGTTGCTTGGAAGGAACGCTCGAAATGCCAGTTTCTACTTCGATCTTTTTCTAATCATTTTGCTTTTGTGATTTCTACGCTTCGATGTACACATTTTTCTCTGGCACATTTTCTCCCATTTCTCTTGTCATCCCACACTTTCATGTGTTTCTTTGGAGGCCTTCAATTTGTTCGCTCCTTAAATTCCCTTCTGTCTTCCTTCTTGGCTTTTTTTTTTTTTTTTTTTTTTTTTTTTTTTTTTTTTTTTTTAGTTTTCTGTAAATGAAAACTATTGAGGTGGCTATTTGTCTGTCGGTCCGCACTTTTTCTGTTCAATTCTAAGATTTTAAAACTACTGAGGTTAGAGGGCTGCAAATTTGTATGTTGATCATCCACCCTCCAATCATCAAACTTACCAAATTGCAGCCCTCATTCTGTAGTTTGTATTTTATTTAAGGTTGTACTAGCTTATGATCGTGTGTCTGACACCGCTATAAGTGCCAACAACACAGGCCACCACCTGGCCGTGGCTGAACGTTTCATGGGCCGCGGGTGGGAGTTTCATGGGCCGTGGCTGAGTTTCATACAGCATTATACGCTGTACAGAAAACTCTATTGTGCCGAAGAAACTTCGGAGCAATTTTTACTTTTTTTTTTATTGTCCTTCTTCCCAAAACAAATTATACCCAGTCCATACAGTAAACATTTCTATAACACTCTCTCAATATCGAAGATGCAGTCGAACGAGAACCTCTGAGGTTCAATTCCAAGGAAAGGACAGAGTCAGCCGCCTTACCGAGTAAAAGGAGGCTTATCTTCGAAATCATAGAAGGAAAATGATAGAACAAAAAAATCACATGCATACAAGAGCAGGACATTGGGCATAGATAAACTGCTGTACTGGTGACCAATTGTGTGGGTCCTAAACAGTATAACTTTGTAAATACATCACGTTTATTGCATTTCTATGGGTATTTTCCTCTCGCTTGATGATGTCTAAAAGTTACTGCAAACACGGCGATACAAGCGTGTAGAATGTAGCCCTACCCTTATACAGGGACAGTTTGATACTGCATAACTGACAGCTGGAGGATAAAGCAGCAAAATGAGGTTGACAATAAATCTGTCTCTCGATTACGGATATGTCGAAAGATAGAGGGAGAGAATAAAAACTAACAATAGAAAGACTTTATTTACAGGGTCCCTAGTTACGGTAAACATTTTTCTATCTGTATGCTCATATCGACGCATAATAATGATACGGCCCTGGGAAAGTAGGCTATTCGTAACAAATGACTTTGCTCTCTCTGTAAAACTATCCGATAGTTGAGAGAAGGAGATATTCTCTCTCTCTCTCTCTCTCTCTCTCTCTCTCTCTCTCTCTCTCTCTCTCTCGTAAAAGGCAAGCAAGAAATTGAGCTTACGTCCAAAAAACACGGTACACCAAGTATTCTTCCACCAAGTATATGATGCCAAGAAAAATGAGCAAATTCGTTCTTGTTTGGAGCTGGAACCTTTGCTATTTGTTATCTGCCAGTGTCGGAAAATTATAAGGATGTATTATTGCTTCTCATGCTAACCTTTGAAGTGACAGGAAAAAATAATTAATTCGACCTCCTCAAACCAGTCAAGGAGGATCACACCTGCCCCCACACACACACAGTCACATAGCAGCCTTACACATGGATGACGTTGTCTAAATAAAACCTATGGTCATAGTAGCATTCGATTCCATAAATTATGTCCCTTGGCAATTCCAGTTACCTTTCACGACTCTCCACATAATGCCATATTTTCCCCTAACTTGCAATTTTTATAGAAAATATCTTTGATAATTAGCTTCAATCATGCTACTATTATAACCTTGAAATCACAACAACCTTCACATTTAACGTTCCGTTTATGACGAGATGAATAAAAAAAAAGGAAAAGAATTCTCATCCGTTATTCAATCAAGCACAAGACCTCCGAACAGCTACCATTCCAGAGGAAGAACCAATCGCGATGAGATCTCCGAGCACCTGTAACTGTGAAAGCTACAAAAATCATGAGCTCTGAGTCGAACATCCATTTTAACATCTCTACTCACGGCAAATATCTGTCTGTAACGTCTGTGAGCTTTTGTATTTATCAATGACGGGATCAAATCCTACCAGCACGCAATTTCCTCCCTCCCTTTCCTCCCCCAACCTTGCATTGTCCCCCTACTCAATCTCTTCGAAGGCATGTCCACCTAGTGGCTTACTAAAAGAGGCCGGAACCGCTGAGCTGCCAATCAGGCTGATCCTCAAAAACCTCGTCATTATTCTTTCGATCTTCTTTTGTCCTCTGATGGGGGTTAACTCATAAACGAAATTCCATCGTCGGGGCACTTTTAACAAGGGTCAGGACAAAAGGCTTAAATGGCGGAGCCTGTGTCCGAGAGTTTGTTTGTCATACATATTGCTGATGATTTATTAAGAATCTTCATGTTTTGATTTTAACTGTTTCAAATATTAATCAGTACAGTCAGATTACACATGTGAATGGTTTCTTCTGTTTAAACATAAAAATCCCTTACATATCCGCACAAAAAACTTAGATTATCATTCATGGACACCCTCAGAAGCAAATATTTAACAATAGATCATGAAACTGAAGGATTCTTCAGTGCACAACATATAAGGAAATAACAGTAGAATACTGAGTTTCATGCCCTGGTTCGATCCCAGCATAAAACCTACCAGTCGACCTAACTGAATGGGTCACGATACCAAAATGCTAGCAACTTCATCCACAGGGACTTGTTGAAAGTGACATATATCAAAAATTTCAGGAAAAATGTGTGTATTTACATAGTATATATATATATATATATATATATATATATATATATATATATATAATATATAATTCTCTAACATACTCCTATATAAATAAACGAACTATGCATGACTTGAAAATGTTCGTCAAAATTTCAACGCTAAAGAAGAGGTGTTATCTGAAGCGATGATAAAGGATACGACTTGACTGGTGTAGTAATGTAGTGACATGAAGCGAGAGAGAAAGTGGTTTGGGTAAGAGCTATTTGGTCAGGGTATCTACAGTAGAAGGGCAGCGGACCGTTAACAAGAGGGGAGGATATGAAAAGGGACTCGAAGGCTCGACACGATAAGGGATCTGAATGAGACGCAAAAAGAATGGGAAATATTTCTATTCAAAGAGAGAATGAATGATAGAAAACGGATGTTGAGAGAGCTGTTCTATTAAGTGGCGACAATCATTATCAGAGCATTCTTCTTTTTCTTTTTCGGTAAGTGGAGCTACAACCCAAGGATGACAAATAGACTTATCACAAAATTCTTATTCTAAGGAAGTTCGGCGATCAAAATTTAAATAGGCTGACGCAACAATTATGAAGAATAGCGAAAATAGTCACACTGATCATCTACACATCCGGCAAAGTACAAAATTTCCGTTGAACACGATGGATACGGTATATATATATCTCTCTCTCTTTCTCCTCAACGACCTTCTAGTACTCATGCTACACAATCTCTACAGTTAATGGACAACTTTCTGCTCTGACTCACCAGACTTCATCATCTTTTTGTTTCTCTTTGCCTTTCATCATTTCTTGCTCCCAAATCTAACATTCAGAAGTTTACAACTGAAGTCAAAACCACATCCCGCATCCACAGTTTGCCTCACACTTTTCCTGGACTGAATCTAAAATTAAAGGATTTCAAATATTCATGAAAATTACACATGCGCAGAGTATTCTCGACTCAAAGTGTGATATCTGGAACTATATTGATATTGGCAGTCATACTACCTTTCTAATTAAATGAACGACAAACAGATGGTAGTCTTGTTGACAACTGTCATATATGGTGGGTATCATAGATACAGATATATATGTAACGTATTTCTTTAATGCATGCGATGTTAAATTAGGCTTTATGAAAAAATTGGTTATGACATAACGCTAAATGTATCTATTACTCGGAATATTTCTTGCTTACATGAAAATATTCCTAATCTGCAAATGGGCACTGATAGCACTAAAATTACCTCGACTAAAAAACATCATTAAGAATAAAAAAAAAGGAATACGATTACTCAAAGTCATTATTCAAGACAAAAGACTCGTCAATAATTGAAATGCATTCAACGTACTCCTCGTTGTTTTGTGAAACGAGAGAGAGGCGAATAAAAGTCACACCATCTCACTTCGCACCATAAAAGAGCGGACGAGATGGATGCCGTCTCAGGAAGAGAAAGATAACCATTCCGGTTGGACACGTTGCTCCACCGATAAGCAAATATGAGAACAACTTTCCCCTTCGCCTGATAAAAGGAATAAATGTATAAATCTCTCTCTCTCAAAAAAAAAAAAAAAAACTTGCAGACGGAGAACATAAAGAAATACGAAAAATGAAATAATGAAGAAGTAAACCAGCTTCCCCTGGACTTGAATTTCAAGTCAATGGCCCCTGTGGGCTTGTTTCATATGAACAGGGTTCATGTTCTGAATAATAATAATAATAATAATAATAATAATAATAATAATAATAATAATACGCACACATTTACTTGACAGGAAAACAAAGCCTACATATAATGTGGAAGCTGAAATATGACAAATTCCTTCAGCCACAAGACCCACTGACTCTCGTGGGAACTGGACAAGGTCTTTTGACTGATTGTACGAACTTCGTCTAAAAATAAAATAAGGCCCCGGAATCGATCCGGTGCAAATGGAAAATGCATTGATATCGAAAGATGAATTTCATGAAATAAATTATACGCTTATTTCACTAAAAGGACTTCATACACATGCAATATATACATAAGCGCATATTGTATATGTAAAATTTACATATACAATATGATTTCAGTTGTATTAAGCGAAAATATGGATTTGTTTTGCTATAACCAAAACTTATTGGTCTTTTCTGTTTAAATTAAAACAAGCATCAAAACTGAGCCACGCTACTTGCGTGCCTTACAATTCAGACCCAGATTACCATTATACATGTCAAAGTCTGAATGGTTAAAAGTTAAGTATACCTTAGTTTTACCAGACCACTGAGCTGATTTAAGGCATGAAGGCAGTGTACCTCAGTTTCTATACATGTTATAATCTAGACAGACAGATCAATACGTTTTTGTTACAGCGAAAGAAATTCATATTTGCGATTAATTTAACTGAAATCATATTGTATGTGTATGAAGTCCTCTCCTATGGAATAAGCGTATTACCTATTTTATGAAATTCATTGTTTGATATCAATGCATTTTCCATTTCCACCGGGTCAATTCCGGGACCTCGTTTTAATTTGTAAACGAAGTTTGTACAGTACTATCAGTACATATTTAATATTTATTGTGAATAAAAAAAAGTCACGTGCATTTACACTTGATATATATGCATATATATATATATATGTGTGTGTGTGTGTGTGTGTGTGTGTGTCATATACATATATATATATATATATATATATATATATATATATATATATATATATATATATATATATATATAAAATATATTATATAAAATTATTATATATATATTGCAACACATTTGTGTTCATGGGTGCTTTGCGAGGCGAGTGGCAAAGCGCATGTAAGAAGTTACAAAATCCCATTCGAGCATTCTGCATAGGTGCGTGAAGTGGCTGATAATGTGGAAGTTATTGGAGAGGGATCTCTTTGTGTAACTAGGAGTTGAAGATTAAAATGCGCCTTGTCATTCGACCTGTTCATCCTTGAAACCACCTTCAATCGAGGAAAACTGCACATCAGAGAACAAATGAAACTCCTATTTTGAAGAGCTGTTGAACGTTACAGACAAAAGGCCAAACCTGAAAGACTCAACAGCAGAATGGATCACTTTGAATTTGATATTGCGAGCAAAGATGACGGTGGAGGATACAAGGAAGTCAGTTAAAACTCAAGAATATTGTTTAGAAATTTTAAAATTATAGGTAAGATGCCGTTTGAGTGGCTGGCCAGGGTGTGTAATGCTATAATGAAGAAAGATTTCCAAGAATGGGTAGGGTGGTGATGTTGCTGGCCTAATACCAGCGCGGGCTTTTGGTCGTGATACGATTTTGAGAAAGAAGGGCTTACAAGGGTGTGGAGGACGTATGGGGCTGAAGAGTGATCCCTAGAATTGATTATGATACCAAAGTAGGCAGACGAGACTGACTAGCTTAGCGGCAAACTGGGCCTCAGCACATGATGTGATGCCTTTGGAGCTGTTGAATAAGTGCGTCAGTCAATAAAAGAAGATGGATTCTATGATTTCATAATTTTCTGCGCGTATTTAAACAGGATTTATAACGAACTGTTGCACAAATCTCGATAAAACTTGATAGATATATTCACTAGCTGATCTTGACGAAAATCTGCTACTTCTCGGGGGAATCGGTCAGAGGTTTCTGGCAATTTAAATGCTTTTTAACCAGCGAAATATTTGTGATATCCTCTTCATATTAGTAAAGTATAATGGCAAATTCATAATAGTGTAATTAAACCACGTTTGAGATTTAGAGGGCAAAACCAAGATCAGAGATTTTCAGCAACTGAAACCCCTAACAGCCAGATTCGTATTTGTGATTTTTCATAATACGAATGAAGTACCAGGTTACTTCTCTAATAACTGCTTGTATGGTACACTTTTAGTATTGAAAACTTATAACATTACATTTCTAATGATCATATACATTGGGACTAATCTTTAATGGTCAAAGGTCAGGGTCTCAGAATTCCAGTGTAAATGCTCCACAGTTTGCTTTATATTAATGGCATCATTCTCAGATTTACAAATCATAATGATTATTCTAAATAATAAGTTTATCAAGTCTGTCCTGTACAGGTCACATGTCACATCCCAACATACGGTATTTTTATAATTCCTTTCATTGCTTTTAATAACTAATACGAAGAGGTAACACTCAGGCCATTGCTTTGTGTAACAACTACTACTGTATATTTCACAATTAAAAATGTTGACCACGAGGCATCTGAAGTCTTTCCTGCTTCACAGGAGCCCTTTAAACTTGGGTAACACTCCGATGGACATACATTTATAGAGGTCTTTCAAAATACCATGTTTCTTCGTGTGGTGTCAAAAGCTGTACCTCTGCTGGATAAACCAAGATAATGGTTTGATATTGTCTGGAAGTAAAGGCTTCATATCTGGAGGTTTCCACACGAATTACATGAGTGGTGAAGAACTTGAAAGACAGACCGGATCCTTCCTTGACAGTGACCCCCAAGGGTTTTCGGGGTCGTTATGGGTCATTATCTTTATGATATTTACGGTGTTTTGTTATGTTTTCACAGTAATCCCCTAACGGGCTTGTACTAAACACGCCGCAAAGGTGGATGCCCGTAGGGGTCACTATCTAGAAAAGATCCGACAAACCTTTCACAATAATAATAATAATAATAGTAGTAGTAAATTTACTAGTGACCTGATCTGTATGCAGTACATGAAACATTTTGGGTAGACGAGCTCGCATAAGAGCACTGACAGTTATTTGGCCACATGTGATGTTGATGTAGCCTCTCTTTCTTTCATTCAGGTAACACGGTTGCATTCGGCAACCTAAGTTGCAGGAGCCCAAGCTGTTTTGGACAATCGCAGGAGAGACCTGATGGATGAAGCACCACTTAAGTCTCTCCAGGAGGTTGCCCAGTTTATCTTTGGGAACGACGGGATTACCTGAATTAGAGCTACTTGACTTCGAGTAAGGACCAGTTTTCTTTTATAAACATTTCCGTTTTGCTCCTGAAAAATGTTCAGACCATTTTACTTTCTTATAACTTTTAATTTTCAGTTATACTGAAAAAGGGAATCGAGCAGGTTCTCTAAAGCTATCACCGTATGTTTTTAAATATACATATGCTGTGGGATGTGGACCCGGACAGTGTCACTTTAAGGACAGACGAAGTCTGATTCTGTATCTTATATGGAAATAACGGAATTTGGAAAGATCACTGCCTGCAGGAATTCAAAATTACAACTTGATGAGCTTCTCTCATCAACTCCAGAATGATTGGTCCTTGTATGGATTACTGCACATTATCTTAGGAGACTTCACCTACAATTATTTTTCATCAAGTTGGTCTTCCAAAGATATTTCATTCAGGTCGTTCACCAGAGGTTTACGCTGATCAGTCTCTGACTGCGAAATTCTCAGCTCTCCTCTGTGTTTCCTTACTCATTTGTTCATCTCTTCTTGAAAGCTGGGTTCTTAGCTTATGGCCCGTAGCGGGGTAGCACCGTCAGTGCACATCATGCGGTGCATTGTAGGCATTACTTAAGGTTCTCTGAAGCGTCCCTCGGCCCCTAGCTGCAACCCCTTTCGTTCCTTTTACTGTACCTCCGTTCATATTCTCTTTCTTCCATCTTACTTTCCACCCTTTCCTAACAACTGATTCATGATGCAGCTGCGAGGTTTTCCTCAAATTACACCTTTCAAACTTTTACTGTCAATTTCCGTTTCAGCGCTGAATGACCTCATTGGTCCCAGTGCTTGCACTTTGGCCTAAATTCTTTACTCAATCAAGCATTACTTACGAAGCTCATAAATCCACTTTTGCTGCAGTGACCGGGGTTGATCTGGACATCGAAGCAGTCTCTAGACGAGCACCACGAAAAGGCTCGAAAGAGTAATTATAATTGTAGTAATCGTTTCTCCTGAACGAATGATCCTTCATTATATATTGTCCCTTCCCGCAAACCACACAATATCTAAATGAATAAAAGAATCTCTGAATAAAATAATATTATTTAGCGACAAGAGTATTTTTTTCTTTTTAACTTGACACATAAGTTATCTAGCGTTGTGGGAAGCGGGCGGTGCCTTGTGTAGTGAATTATCTTTCCTTTAGTTCAAGGTCGCAAGATTAAAGGTAATGAACAACAACATTTCTGGAATTACTCCATTCGTTGATTAAATTATTCATGCTGAAGCACATAAACAATGCTAAGTATCGAATAAAGTAGCAGAGAGAGAGAGAGAGAGAGAGAGAGAGAGAGAGAGAGAGAGAGAGAGAGAGAGAGAGAGAAGTATCCGGAATGAGGTATCAGGAGGTCAAGGGTGGGGTCACGAAAGTCACAAACGCAAAAGGTTCTCCAGGTGGCTTCATCTTGAACTCTAGAGAGAGAGAGAGAGAGAGAGAGAGAGAGAGAGAGAGAGAGAGAGAGAGAGAGAGAGAGAGAGAGAGAGATAAAACTTTCACTTACGGGATTTTTTTTCAGCGTACCCAGCATCGGAAGCCCGTGCAAGTACCCACTCTGTTGCATTTTCCTTCTCTTCTTGTGAATCAATTTTTTGCGGCATCCCCTATGGGGTAATGTACCCTTCGATTTCACACGCCTGAGTCAGTGTTGAATATCTCTCGGTACTTTCGTCTTTTCATGAAGAATGAATCCTTTATGCCAGCCCTGTCAGGGTCTTCAAGAAACCCTGACTTTGTAATCTAATCAAACTACTTGAAATACTAACCAATTATAGTATCATTCTCTCTGTGCTACTGGCTCTATCCTGCACCACAAAAACTCCTTTGAGCTTTATAAGCGAGCTAACTATTAAAAACAACGAAATATTTAAAAGTGACAGAAGACACTCTCCCAAGGACTGAGAACAGGGTGCCACTAGGGTGAGATAAAAATTAAGCAACACTATTGTACCAGATCATAAAGCTGCAGGGGCATCACCTTAATACATAAGGGGTACATCAGGTCGTTTGGGACCTTAAAAATAATGACTCGTCTTCAGCACAATGATATTTCCTTACGAACGTGCTCGTAAAACAGTGTAGTGAGTGATTGTCTCTCGAAAAAAATGAAAGATTCCATTAGTTCTAAAGCATCGTTGCCATTCATAAAGTTGCAATCGCTTGTTTTTCGTATCACATTTGTATTCTTCCATTAAAAATTTTACTGGGAATGATTACAAACAGAAAGACCTTTTCAAGGCCACTCCTGAGTGATACCTTAAAACTTATGTGATAATACAATTCAAACCAAACGAGGAACATTTTCAAAACAAAGCAAATGAGGAGCAAAGTATTTCTCTTCCCTGCTTGTTTTTTTTTTTTTTGTGGTAAAGGAAAGAAAGCCATTTTACCGAATGGCCAATTCAGGTCAAGGGATTCATTCAAGGCGGAGAGGGAGACGACTCCTAGTCTCCAAAGGCGGGTAAGTAATTGCATTCTTCACTTCAAGTTCAGCTATAAAGAACTTTCTGTGAAGTAGAATATGCCACTGATTTGTAGCAGAGTACTTTGTTTCAATACCACGCAACCAGAAAATTAAATTTAATATTAATATCATACTCAAAGTCATAAGCAAATAAAGTTTGTACATACTAGGAACTCTGTAAAAAAAATACAAATAAAAATCATAACAGTTCCACTGACAATACTGATAGTATAGTACTACCGCAAATAGTAATGGCGCACGTGGTCTATACACAATGATAACCATAGAATTAGCCAACGCTCTTGAAAAGGTTTCACTGTCAGTCGCGAGGGCACAGGAGCGATAGCATTAATGATAGCAGCCAGTGCAAGGGGTAATAATAATAAAATGTAGAAGGATGCTATTGGTGAGACAGTAGTAATAATAATAAATGCTCAGGGGACAATAACAGCACTTGAGGATAAAACAGTAATGAATACATCACAGGAAAATTCACAAAAAAGGATTTTAATAATGTTGCGGACGTTGTATCAATAATAATAATAATAATAATAATAATAATAATAATAATAATAATAATAATATCATAAAAAAAATCACATACCCATAGTAAAAAGAAACTAAATACCATCGAGGCCGTTCACTGTAAGTTAGAGCGGCCTCGTTTTAACAGATAGTGTATTCTTTTCTATTATAAATAAATCAGATGATATATAGTACAACAAGAATGTAGCTGTTTAATGTCCCAAATATCCTTCTTTTAGAGGATCCCCCTCAAAACTCGAATGATCTTTTACAAGTGACTTTTCAAGAGTTTTCAAGAGGCTGGAGGTGCTGCTCTATATAGTCCGGGCAGAGACGTTTAACCCGACACGCGCTAACCCCTCCGGGAATCCGATTATTTCGGTTTTTTAGAGTTATCCACTGACACCACACCACGAGAGAGAGAGAGAGTTTCAAACATCATCGAACGTTTTACACACACGCGCACGCACGCACGCACACATATATGTATATATACAGTATATGTATAGTACGTCACATTAGGTGGTAGGTTTCACTACGCAGAGTACAAGCATTTGAAGCAGGGCCTGAATGCACCAACCCTTAAGATAAACATTTCAGAGTACAAAGATGCCTTAGGAAACTTTCAACAGCTCTGTCCACGGATACTGGATGCCCGGTGCAGTCAAGCCCTAACTCAGCCTACGACGCCCACCTCGCTATGGCCACTTTGGGGGTAACCGCTATAGGGGTCTCACTTTGGGCACAGAAAAGATACTGTGAAATACTTTTATGATGCATCTGCAAGACTTAGCTACATCAGACATAAACAATTCGGTTAGGACACACGCATGCACATTGATCTTTCAAGCTTTCCAAGCAAATTTCACGTCGTTATTGTACTACCTAGACTCTAGACAGTTCAAAAGATGGCAGTTTCTTGTAGCAGTTGTGACTGAGGTAAAAAAAAACCATCCCCTAATTTCATCACTTTTCTAGTTTGCATTCGAGCTAAATGTTCTAAACCACACTAAGTCACTTGCCATAAGTAGAACATTATATACTGGGGAGCAGGACACAAAGAACTGAATGAATTCCAGTTAATTTTTAAAAGAACAAGACTTAGAAAAAGAACGAGAGCTGCAATTCCGAACGATCCGGCTATGGAAAATATTTTGGGATCTTTTGGCAAAGTTACATTTCTTTGTGCATAACGCATCAAAAATAATGTCTTTTTTTCTCATATTTGTAACTTTGGAAAATATTAGAAATTACCCGGTCTTCAAACGCTCATCTGCTTACGAACGAGTTACATTTCGAACAGCTGTTTGAATCTTGATTTGTTCCAAAGTCCAACTTGATATACGCAGAGTCAATACGTACAGTACTATTCACGTTTTTTCATATTAAAACACAATACTAATGCTGTACTGTATTTTATAAAGAGTATTTCATTAATACGAATGACATATAAAACATAAATACATTAAGCAAATTATGATAATAATACTGTAAAGTACAGTTTTAATTTACGATCACGGTTCTTCGCATCTCTAGAAGTTTGTAAGTTGAAAGTTCGTAAGTAGAGTATGTCTGTAAAAATGCATGACCACCAGAATGTCTGGAGAATGACGTGATCAAACCTATTACACCTTTGATAGCTATGGAAAACCACTGGTAAACTTGATACAGTATTGACCAAGCATGGTGGTATTAATACATACTGACTGGTAAATAAATACCATTACAATATTCTCACACTTGCAATAACCTATAAAATACCCTAAGTCTAAACTATGAAATACATGCTTTAATTCAAGGTACCATCTCAGATAACAGGACGACTAAAATATTCAATAAACTTTATTTACGAAGTAAATGACAGAAGGAATAAAAAAAACGCCTAACTGAATATGAAACAATACTAATTCTGATGATGAGAAGCATTACTAATTTCGTAAATGAGAAGAATAGAGAATAGAATATAGAATTTAGGCCAAAGGCCAAGCGCTGGGACCTGTGCAGTGGCGTCGCTATCGGGGGCTAGGGGGTACCCGGGCCCCCTTGTCAGATGCTTGGCTCCCACACTGGCCAACCTCCCCCCCACTTGAAAGTTCCTTTGTAGCTAAACTTGAACCCTTTGGTGGTCAAAAGCAGATATTCTCGCCCCAGCGATCATGTGGTACGACGGTCCAAAGCGACTTTTAATTAAACTCAACGTTTAAAAAACGCAGCACTATGCTGCTGTTGTAGATAATTACCGTCATTACTAGACGCTGATCATGACGATGTCTACTACTGTATCATCTTAATACAAAATATTTTTAGTTTATTTACAATTGTGTATCTATGACATTATTTGCAGCTCTTATTTACCTTTACCAACTTATATAAAGCTGAGAAATGAATGAATATAGTTAGTAGTTTTTAACATAAATGACATGTTTGTTCATGATATTTTGATCCAACAATGAGCCCATCGCTTATGTGTGAAGTGATTAAAACCTGTTGATTTGAATAGTGCTGAAAATGCAATTTACGCTACTGCTGCTTGAGTTTAATTTCCAGAGAGATGAAGAAGAGGGGAATGGGATAGGTTAAAAGGAAGTTTTCAAGAGATTTTGGGAGGGTCATAAGTGTTATTGATGTAATGCACTATTTTGATATGTTTACATGACAAGGATATTATATTATAGTTGAAAATTAAAACTTGATAATAGAAATTCGCTAGTGTTGAATATAAAGTTGTGAGGAAATTTACATTACAGTATTTGATACATTTGCATAGAGTAAGAGTTGAAAATTAATTGAAAATTGAGCTCTATTATAATTTCAAATACAGGTTTACTAATTACTAATACTATCATTTTCCTTAATTCACATGAATATATACATTCGAGAATAGTATATTTTACTAAATACACAATTGGTACATTAGTTTTGTGTAATTTCCTTTGGCCCCTCCAAAAATATCTTGGCCCCACCTAGGTGCCCCCCCACCTGATGGAATGCCAGCTACGCCACAGGACCTGTAAGGTCATTCAGCACTAAAATGGAAATTGACCGTATAAAGGTTTTACAGGTGTAACAGGAGGAAAACCTCGCAGATGAATTATGAATCAATTGTTAGGAGAGGGTGGAAAGTAAGATGGAAGGAAGAGAATATGAAAGGAGGTACAGGTTCATTTTGTTACCCACCATAGCATTGCTTCTCCAGCATCCTACAAGACCATAATTGCCGAACCCCTTTAGAATCTTACAGAGGATTAACTGCGATCCTTTTTTAATATTCCAACCCTGTCCAACAAATACCTCAAGATCTGCACAAACTGAATAGCCCTCGCGGTAAGTCACGGATTTCAGCCGAAACTGTTTGGATATAATTAATTCTTCATACGAAGCCGCATATCATTAGCTTTGCAACGAAATCGACTCTATCATAAAGGAAGAGAGATCGTCTTTGATCAAGGGGTACAACAAGTAATGCGTTGATAATTTATTCTTTCCAAGTACTCCATGGTCCGAACACAAGCTTCCTGGGAGAAAAGTATTGCTCTATAAATGGAACGACTTTCTCTCTCTCTCTCTCTCTCTCTCTCTCTCTCTCTCTCTCTCTCTCTAAGGAAGTAAGTTAAGGAACTAAAAGTTGAAAAGTGAATGTCATGCAATATAATTTTTGTTAGAGATAAGACAGTTACAGACAACGAAGAATCAGAAACAGTAATGCCTTAGGATAACTTATGCAGTACTATAACAAAGTGGGTTGACTCGTGAATTACCTATGGTAAATTTGATCTCACTTATAACTGGAGTTACCTATTATATACTAAGAAAAATCAAATTCTCTAAAAGTGTGTACTTTGATTTTTGTTTAGCCACAAAAGATTTAGTACCCGCTCGCCTGCTTATTTACCTAATGAATTTCTTTGCTACCACTACGATAAAACCCACATGCTAAGAGGCGACACTGATCATACTTATTATTCCAAAATACTCTCTTCGTTGAAGAAATAAAATTTTCTTACGTTTGCTCACCAAGTTAATTATGTTTATAACTATACCGTAAATTAGGGACATGCCACACGGGCCCTCCCGCAAAATGACAAGAACCTTTTCCATCATCTTCCATCCACTGCCTGAATATTCATAAACCTCTATGTTGGATTAGAAGCGAAGTATCATCCTAGATTCTCTTCCTTCCCTACGCTCTTTTTCTCATTTGTTCTAATCGTTTAATCGAAGTCGGCCGTTGATCGATGCCTTGCCTACTGACCCTTGAATCTCCCTCTTCTATTATTAGGTTATCAAGTGGGAAATTTATTAAATCCACGAACACATGATCAGTATTTTTCAAACCGATAGCGCTCGCGACCAAAATATTCATAACAATTTAAAAATATAATTGCAGCGGATACGATAAGAATAATATGTAGCAGAGAATCTCTAAACAAAGGTGGGAGGTCAATCGCCTAAAAAAGGTTTATTAACGAATTACCTAAACTTGTCAGCATTTCCTGAACTGATATCTTGGGCGTTTCCTGACTTCATATTCAAAATCAAATTTATGAGATAACTAATCATTACGAAAAAATTATTTATACATATGTTTGTGTGTGTTTGTGTACATGCATTTGTTTTGCCATCTAGTGAGACAAAAGTGAAGGGCACCGTGTTTATAAGTTCGTGGAGTAAACAGAGAACGGAAATGTATCAGCAGAGCAGCTATATTGCTGGGAAAAAAACGGTTGCCAAAGAAGGATATTCATGAGTCTAATTTGGAAAGAAGAATGGTTAGGAAAGATATTGTTGCATTATGCGTTAGCACAGTAGGAAGTTGATGGAGTTTAGCTGATCATTATGTGACTCAAGACAAATCAAAGTCAGATGTATGTTTAAGTAAAAATAAAAAAGTGGCTGTAAATTTAATGAAGAGGTGAGGTAGACTGAGACGCTGAACAGGGTGTGTAAAGCATGCATAAATGAGGGAATGGTGCCTATGAGTAAAGATAAAGTTCATACAAACGCCGGTAGGAACCATAGGGCAAAACATTACTTTCTCTACTGTAGTATACTATAAAAGCTGTATTGTAGAATTCAATGAGAAAGTAAGATAGAGGACAGAAGGACTGAAGTGGGAAGAATAGTGTGGGCTTAAACAAGTGTTGCTATGAAAATGTTACATAAGAAACTCGAAAGTAAAAGGGAAAAGCTGTGTGTGGCATACAGGGACCTGGAAAAAACTTAAAACAGAACCGATAGTAGGGTAATGTGAAGGGTTTTGAGTAGGCTATGTGTCGTTTATAATAAGCTGGTGAGAATGATTAAGCGATGGAAGGGAGGTGTGTGTTACAAGTGTTTGTTATAAAAGTCCACAAAAGCTATAAAACAGCGTCATGTTTCATTGGCAGTTCAATATCTTTATGTATGGAGTTGTGCAAGAAGTATGATACAGGAAATGAGACAAGTGCTTAAGTCACGGATAAGAAAGAGTCATGAATGGTTGATGTTTGCAGCTGATGCATCGCTGATAAGGAGCAATGGAGAAAAACTGCAAAATCTTGAGAAAGAGTTTGATGGTGTTTGCAAAAGGAGAGAGCTGATAGTAAACTGCAAGCAAGAGGAGGGCTGTGAAGATAAATGGAAAGAAGACTGACGAAGCAATGAATCTTAAGATTGATGATGTATGAAAGGAAGAGGTAAATTTGTACAGGCACTCGGGAGAATGTTTACTGGGTGATGGCAGGATAAGAGATAAGTTAAGTTACAGAATAAGTGAGGCACAAAAGATAGCATGGTGTTTGCAAGATTGACAAGCGACCTGAATGCTACAAAAGACAAAGTGGGTATGTGTGAAGGGATTGTTAAGCCAACTTTCCTTTACGTAATTGAGGTGTGGATACTGAATATGAATAAAAGTAAATAGGTCAATGCTGCTGAGATTAACTATTTCAACAGAAAAACTGAAAGGGTGAGAAATGTAGGGATATGTACAAAGAGTGGTACAAGTGTTAGCGTACGTGACGAGATGGATCAGAATCATCTTAAGATGGTCTGTTCATATGGTAAAAATGGAAGACGACAGATTGATGAAAAGAGTATCATGAACTGGGAAGCGAAGCAGAGCTACAAAATGCTGGATAGATGGTGCGAAAGAGGTGCTGTAAAAGAGGGGACTTAATGTCTAAGGACTACAAGAGTGCATGCTAAATACAGTTGAATGGGACAGTGTGCGTGTTGGGGGTTTGATGCGCTACTCATGAGCGATCTATCTAGGGGTAAAAGGCAGCTATTGTAGGAATTTTCAACACAAGAGTCCCATCCATAATTCAGCAGTTAAAATGACCACTGTGTTGTTTTTCTTTGGAGACATCCCCTGTTATGAAAAACGGCCTGGCATATAAAAACATTGTGTGCGCGTGCAACATCATGGAGTTCCGGGTACGAGAGCAAATACAATGAGGGCTGATGAATTCCTGCACTTACCCAACCACCCTGGGAAGCTATCCACGGCGCCAGGTGTCTCTCGGTCACCAGGCCCATAACGTCGATGAGGCCGGCCACATATTCCGGATGTCCTAAAAACATAAAAAGAAACAGAATTATTTTATTGGCGTTGTGAAGAAAACTTCTAATCTGGACAAAGACGCAGTTTGCCTTGAAAGAAAAAAATATAATAAGGTGTAAAGAACAGATTAATCTTCAGGAGCTGCAGCATATCTCCCTCCACCTGGTCTAGAGCTTTCTTCTATGAAGAATAATAAGATACTATTACTTATAATGAAGGGGCAAGACAAGGGCTTTTGAATTTCCTCCATGCTTATTTTCACTTAGTGATAAAGCTTTACAAAGCCAATTCAATGACTGATCACATAGTGTTAACATCTTTTTTCCATTTAATATTTTCTTGATTATCCTTTTTCTATACTAGACAAGTGAATCATGATGCCATATTATATTATGCATACATACATACATACATATATATACATATATATATATATATATATATATATATATATATATATATATATATATATATATATATATATATATATATTAGCCTATGTTATTTAGTATATCAGGTAAGATGTATGTTGGGACTTGTTGTTTTTAGAAATAGAAATACAAAATGATAAAAAAGACTGATAAGGAAATGCAGTGAGAAATATGGGTACAGCGAGTTGGTAAAAGGTTGAGCCTCTTAAGTCTTACGATGGATCAATGTTTCTGAGGTGCTGGAGTCATGACAGACAGAATGAGGTTAATGACAGGCTAGTTAAAAGAGAACATAATTCAGAAGGTTTTGAGAGGAAGTACTCAGAGAGACCTCGAGGTTCTGGACAGATGAATCTTAAAGAGGCGTTTGAATGCAAGGGCTTTATTAACCGCAAATGCTAGAATGTCTGCAAGGTGACAGGTAAGTGAAGTAGCGTATGCAGAGGTTCTACGCACTAATGACGAGCCTTTAGTTGAGATTCATGACGTGATTCATTCTGGGAAAGTTTTCTGCACAGGTCCACGCTTGATACAGCAGGGAAAGGTCGAGCCTGGCGGTGACTGCTGTCCCTCAATTTTACTGGAAACTGTTTATTCGTGTCATACGAGAGCATATCACGGAAAAACTATTGTCCAATGTACGTGCACAGTCATATTTCGTCATGAATTCACAACCTCTCGCAATGATGAACAGAACTGGCTAAGTCTGGTTAGTCTTATTTCATAACATGTAAGCCTGACTGCTTATCCAAGGTTGTGATAATGATTTCTTGAGGAAGTAAGTATGACCGTCGCCAATTGAGTATGTTTACCGCAATCTTGGATTTAATTGTTAAGTCTTCAAACTGTAAAAATGGCAACAAAAGTTAATTATTGAATTTATTAATTGAGCAAATTTAGCACAAATGTTAAAACTAAGATTTATTTATAAGATCTTAAACACCTGAATAAAGTCACATATGAACTTCCCTTATTCAATGACTGATCTGGTCACGTGACAACGAAGTAAATAAATACATACTTGGAAATCCTTTTTTACTTCACTGATGAAGAGAGTGGAACGAATATTTATGAAACGATTAGTCGAGAAAACACACACACACACACACACACTACACTATTCACCCCTATTAGTCGAGGAAAAAACCACACACTACAACTATTCACCCCTATTAGTCGAGGAAAAAAAAAACCACACACTACACTATTCACCCCTATTAGTCGAGGAAAAAAAACCACACACTACACTATTCACCCCTATCTTACTTACACCCTCGTGATCCCTGAATAGTACGATCCTTCTTCCTGCATAACTTTTTCACACTTTCTCTCCAAACCTTTCTGGGTCTTACCCCACATTCTTCCTCTGTCGCTTCTAAATTCTGCACGTTTTCTTCCACTCTTTTTACATGACCGAACCATCTGAAATACTTTGATTCATCCCTTCACCAACGCTACCCTTTTTACCACTTGTATGTGTCTCTACAGATCTCACCCTTTCAGTTCTTCTTACACCGCATATTCTCTGCAAAAAGTTCACTACAACAGATACATGCGGTTGTGTGTCTATTCATAATCATATTTTTGTATGTATTGTTCTTAAATGGCACACAAGTAGCATTCGAAGTCATCGTTGAGAGCATTCAACGAAATTGCGTGCATGCACTAGAAACGGAAACCTTTTCAACCTCCATGAACAAAAGAATTTTCTTAAAAGCGAGCCATCATGCACAAAAAAATTAAAATAAAACCAACTTTAAAGAAGTAAAAAATGCGCCGAAGTTTCTTCTGCGCAATTGAATTTTCTGTACAGCGTATAATAAAGGCTACTGAAAACAGATCTATCTTTCGGTGGTCTCGGTATAATGCTGTATGAGCCGCGGCCCATGAAACTTTAACTATGGCCCATGTCCTATATCGTTGCCAGATGCACGATGATGGCTAACTTTAACCTTAAATAAAATAAAACTACTGGGGCTAGAGGGCTGCAATTTGGTATGTTTGATGACTGGAGGGTGAATGATCAACATACCAATTTGCAGCCCTCTAGCAACATAGTTTTTAAGATCTGAGGGCGGACAGAAAAAGTGCGGAGAGAAAAAAGTGCGGACGGACAGACAAAGCCGGCACAATATTTTCCTCTTCAGAAAACTAAAAATCAAAACAAAGGAAAGGAAAATATCAAGAAGAGCCAAATACTGCTGCCTGAAACTTCCCTCATCGCTTCACGGACTTCGATAACTGTCGGCGAGGAAAACTTCACTGGCGCAAGAATATCTAACTTGACTACCAAATCCTGCTACTACTACTACTACTACTACAGCTATTATGAAAACTTCACCATCATCATTATTGTAATTACCATTGTCGATCTACATTCTAACAGATTATCAACTCCATTGTAACTACACCCACCAAGGTATTGTATCTCCGTATCTTTTCGTGTAACATTATGTCAGCGTGGGAGCAGCCGGGCAAGAACAAGGGGCATTGTCTTCATTACCATATTCATGAAGAAAAAGTGCTTTATCTGTACCTGTCCATCAGTCTGGCTGATACTCGCTTCGCTCTCTCTCTCTCTCTCTCTCTCTCTCTCTCTCTCTCTCTCTCTCTGTAACATTAACCCATGCACTATTGTGTACCTGCATGAAAGTATATATAATGTAATGTAAATGTTAATGATGTGTGAGAGCTGTATTCTAGTCCAGAGCGATTTAATGTAATTGCCAGCACACGTGAACATGCATCAGTGTCTATTGACGGGGAACTCATACAGCATAAACTCGGAAATCCAAAGAAAGCAGACTTCTGATAAACAGCATTTGCTGCATTATGAAATCCCATAATCACCTAAAGATAATATTAGGCGATGCAAAAATGAACAAATAAAAATTATTGCAATGATTATGTAAATGAACACACATATAAGTAATTACATACTGATATTAAATGCCAAACATAATAACAAACGCTACATGTTAATCATACCCAAGCAGTAATTTATATTCTGATATCTCTAGATACTTCCTCATAAATTTCTCAAGCTTACAATGAAAAAAGAAATGTCATAACGTACTATTTTTTATATATATATATATATATATATATATATATATATATATATATATATATATATATATACATATACACACACATATACACACACTACACACACACACACACACACATATATATATATATATATATATATATATATATATATATATATATATATATATATATAGACGAACAATTAGGTATGTAATAAAAAAGGACACCTAGAATGCAATTCGAATCCTGCTTATAGCAAGTCCTTCTGTACAGAATCGGAAGAGACAGAATAACTAACATAAATCAACAGGATTTCCTTTTTAGACGACGACGTAAAGAATGCATCACTAACTGAGATCCTGCAAGCACATGCATACTAATCCATCTGGATCCAGATAACTGACAGTTCTTTCTGGATCTGAAATGTGCCTCGCTGTCGAACTTCTCAGTTCCAGAGGATGTGGAACTGAAACATCAGAAGCTCAAGCAAAGATGTAGTGCATTAATACCCTAATACAATTCTCCTTGTATTTCAATAATTTACTTACATTTTTATTTATTTATTTACTCATCTGTTAACTTACTTCTTTTTTTAATAACTGATCCCCTCTTTCTGTATTTCCCACTACTTTCTGTTACTTCTTTCGAATGAACACCCCAATATTCTTTGGAAACTTGAAATTCAAGTCCATGGCCCCTGTGGGCTTGTTCCGCATGAATAGGGTTCATCTTCTGAATAATAATAATAATAATAATAATAATAATAATAATAATAATAATAATAATAATAATAATAATGACATTCACTATACGGGTCGGTTTCGTGGCCGCAGAATACTGAGAGCATTCACACTCCATCCATAAGATTCCTGGTTATCTGGATAAATATGGGACATGCTTACTTATTTTGATGATATGCTAGGATGATAAAGATCCTGATCTAAGCAGATTTAATATTATAAATCCACTTTGTTTCGTGACAACTTACAATACTCAAGTACATGCTTATATATGATTTTGAATTTCATTAAGCGAGGACTCTTTGTAATAGTCTCTAAATTTTATTTACACAATGCATATCATAATAATAATTGAAATATGGTCCATAAAAATGGAATACAGAAACCTACACCTTGAATAATGTCCCATAATGTCCCAGCATTTTATAAAAAATATTTTATTTAAAAAAATTCTGGATAACTGAATTGGCTTGCCACTAAATACGAGTATTGTTACAACTCAGCGAGTGAAGGTCACGAAAATCGAGTCCTTTGGAATCCAGAAACAGAAGGTGAAACAGTCAACGTAGAGATTCGTTATTTATCATTCGTAGCGGTACACAATGGTACATATATCAAAACATCTAAATACAACGTGAGCATTACGTCTCAATTCTTCTACATATACTCTCTTTAAACTGAAAGTCACCAAGTCCTGTCAGGAATTAAAACAGTAAGGCCTGTTCGCCCGAGGGAGTGAAATGGTTTGGGGTGCAGTTATAAAGTACCCCAAAGCAGAGGAGCGCCTTGCGAAGGTTTGTGACCCCCTTAGGAAGGATTTACTCTTAAGTGGCAACTGCAATCACATCCTCACTCCTGGAGTGCCAAAAAAATAAGGACATTCTTGTCGCACTGCATGTTGTGGGAATCACCAAATGACCCAGAGAAATGGGGCTTCAGCCTCACAGCTGCATTTATTTCAAAACAGTAAGAAAGTAAAAGGACCACGGTATAAGAGCTCATTTGTTTAAAAGGAAAAGAGGCTGGATCTTTTGACCCTGACTGAGGCAAAGGTGAAAGGGCATTTGCAGGAAAGGAGAAGATTGTGTCTGGGGCTCACTGGAAAGAAGTACTATTTTTGTCAGTACACATCGAGCACTGTAAGGTCTACCTGAATAAAAAAAATCTGATCTAACCAATAGTTTACTTATCTTGAATACTCTAGGTCCTAACTCTAGTTCCAAAAAACTGACGAAGCATCATTAATGTGAAAGTTGGGTGCGACTGAAAGAAAAGGTGTTTTATATTTGGAATAAAAATGGAAAAAATGTGCAAAATAGATCTTTAGAAGTAATAAAACGGTCAGCAAAGAAGAAAGAATGGATCAGTCTTCTAAGACAGTTAGGTCATTCGGAAAGAATGGAAGAGATGGGCTGGCGAATAAAGAGCACAATTTGATAGTGTAAGGAGGAAGACGTAAGATTGGATACAAGGGTAAAGGGGGTATTGAACAGGAGGGACCACTTCTTCCCGGAAGCACGTCTGATGCACTGTGTGAGTGAAGCCGTTATGTGGAAGTTGTCTTTTATATGGTATACACGTGGTGTGGCCGGTGACTCGTGAGTCTGAGGGTTCAAATCTCAGATCAGGACTGAGATTTTCACTGACTCGACCTTACGGGTCCCGGTGAGCTCGGAATGGGGCAGTGGCCACTGGTTCAACTCTCGGTTTCTTTTTGCTAAGCCGACTGTTCGCTCCCAGCCTACTACCCACTCGTCCATCCAGCTATAAATGGGTACCAGTGTCTGCTGAGGTTAATAAAATGGGCGTGGGTCTAACTACTTCATTACTAAAGTCTTGGTGGAAAACCGAAGGCTGTACTCGTTTATACATATATATAAGCTGAACGGCTACGCATAAATCATGATGCACCTCTGCAAAATCTAACCTAATCCATACAAAGCCAACGACTCCAACTGCACGAACAAAGCTTTGGTTGCGCGTGAACATTGTGGAAGAGGAGCCTTTATGCAAAATTCAAGATTCATTCATGTTGCAGCTGTAAAAAAGAAGAAAAAAAAATTGCAAACCTTGTAAAAGGGATTTTACGGGGCTAACTAAGAAGAAACAGGTTTTTCGGCTAGTGGGTGGCTGCGTTTGGCATCAGTACTCAAAGAAAGGGGGCGACTGTGATGAAGTCTTCTGGGGATCTCGTCACACTTCGCAAGCGATGTAGTGTTCACATTAAGTATGCAACCCGCGAACATGAAGGGAAGTTAGGGGCAATAATGTGTTTGCATATAGTTTGGGTTTATGAGTCGTAAGCAGTATCATGAATACTTACAGACATACAAAACTTTGGACACAAGGAGCCATATTTTTATAAAGGTTTATGTTTTTGAGACTTAATGTCTGTGTAGTGCACGTAGCTTAAGATGAACTGAAAGGGTGAGAAATGCAGAGATACTGGAGATACGAAAAGGCGGTAAAAGGAAAGCGTAAGAGAAAGGACAGACCATGTTGTCTTAGATGGTGTGCTAATATGGAAACAAAGACGAATAAATGTATCAATCAGCAGTGGAATACCTAGAAAGTATTGGATAAATGGTGGGAAAGAGGTTTGGAAAGGAGTGGCATAAGTATCTGGGAAGCACATGGGGAGCTCATTCATTATTCAATAGTGTAAAAAGTAATGTAGCAGTAACAGTTGTGTTTATTTTCTTTTCTGGGAACAATTCCCCCTGTAAGGAGGGGGTGGCTCTGATTGTGTTTATAATATATGTATATATATATATATATATATATATATATATATATATATATATATATATATATATTATATATATATACTAGAGAGAAAGAGAGAGAATAATTGTAGCACCATTCATGAATCGTATGAGCCTTATACGTTCACATCCTAAGCTAGACACTCATAGACCCTGCTTCTGATAACTGGACAGGAGTTATTCATCTAATGAGCGTGGAACCCACAACTTTATCAGCCAATGCCAACAAGGGACTCCCTGATACTCTTATTAGTCGTGCCTCGTAAATAAGCACAGTGACATATACGCTGGCAGTCGGTGGCCCTCTTTCATTTCTAGAATTCGTTCTCATATCAGATAAGCAAAAGTGAGCTCACTGTAAACAGACCTTGCAAGAACACTGTGGCGAGCCATTTATCGTTTGGGTATGAGATCATTCCGTCAAGTAAAAAGAAGAAGAAACAAGTAAAAAACGCGCCGAAGTTTCATCGACGCAATCGAGTTTTATGTACAGCGTATAATACTGTATGAAACTCTCAGTCACGGCTCATGAAACTCTCACCCGCGGCCCATGAAACTTTCAGCCACGGCCTGGTGGTGGCCTGTGTTGTTGGCATCAACAGCGGTGCCAGACGCACGATCATGGCTAACTTTAACCTTAAATAAGATAAAAACTACTGAGGCTACAGGGCTGCAATTTGGTATGTTTGATGATTGAGGTGGATGACCAACATATCAATTTGCAGCCCTATGGCCTCGGTAGTTTTTAAGATGTGAGGGCGGACAGAAAAAGTGCGGACGGACAGACAAATAGCCATTCAATAGTTTTCTTTTACAGAGTACTGAAAAGAGCTCAGCCGGCAGAAAGATTACAGGTTTTGCACCCGGCACTTCACTCGTCCAATATGTAATGGGAACGACTCCTTCGCGGGCTGACACCCCTTCCTAGTTTCACTACTGAAACTTCTGCGCCGGTAATTTATTATTTCAAAAAATATGACATTCCTTAACAGTTTTTTATTATAACGTGCCTTACACAAACAACGGGGTTCTTCACTTCCTTCCAGCTTGAACACCGATTTTACTTTCCCCTTCCTCTTTGACATTTCATTTTAGATTCAGGTCTGCTGACAATAACATTGCATATTTGCTTTAAAACATGAGCGCAGAAACACACACACACACACACACACACACACACACACACACACACACACACACACACACACACACACACACACACACACACACACACACACATATGTATATATATATATATATATATATATAAATATATAGTATATATATATATATATATATATATATATATAAATAAAACACAGTATCGTGCTTCAGTTATCTACAGTAGGATCCACAGTAATAATCTTGATTATAAAGACGAATTGTTTTCGTAAAAATATATACAGAGCTACAAAAGCTTTTGTCCAAACTTCTGTGGACTTGATGTAATCCGCAGGATGGACGAAAGCTTTATGTTCTGTATATAGTTTAACAAATATATTTCGTATTTATAATCAAAATTATTACTGTGGATCCTACTATATATATATATATATATATATATATATATATATATATATATATATATATTATATATTGCATATATGTATGTGTATATATATACACCTTATTCTGAAAGCTGCCACACTTTAAAATTATCGTTCTTACTGACTACATTCAAAAGAAAATTTCAGTGGTAATAATAATAATAATAATAACTGACCTTGTTTTACACAATCTGAAGCCAGGCCGGCAGCAACTGCAAACAAGGAGATAATTCTGGCCCAATTGACCTCTCCCCTGAATACGTGACCTGCCACTTGAACTATAACTGCCCTGACAATCTGTGGGAAGAAAAAAAAATTGTGTTAAATAATTAGTATTCAACTTCCCCATTGGATTAATTCATTCCGTTATCCTGAAAATCAAAGGAATGATATGTGAATGGGGGACACGAGTATAACAATTAGAAACTCAGGGGCTGTGAAAGAGCATCTACTTCCTTATACTTGCCGGGCGGCATATTAAATGCTCTAAGAAAATTTGCCTGTCTTATTTCCATCAAGTTAAATATTTGTCTTATAATAAAGTTCATTCCGATAGTTAGTTTTAACCGCCAATGTAATGACAAACTAAATTGTTTCTCGCGGAATAGGAGAAATAGGAGAAACGTTCTTATTTACTAGAGCCCACGTTTGTTTCTTCCTGTGATGCAGCCAATGAGAGAATAAATGCAAAGCCTGGCTTTTCAGGGGCACCACCCGCCACCTTCATACCCAAAGGTTCGTACTCAAAGGTTCTCAGAGAAACTGAATGAACCAAGTGAATTGTAGTTTGGTCTCACGGGCTTCTAAATGAGTGGCAAGAGGCCCTTCTTGAGTTCACATTATCTTCGCGTCCAGCGCCGTGTGACGCATTGCCTCTTTGAAATTAAGCCACTCATGTGCTTTGTCTTCTACTAATATCAACTCACCTCCAGCCAACGTTCGCATACAGTAGTTCTCAGACAAAATAAGTCTAAATCTTCCCAAGTCTTCTGATGCCCAAAGGAACCTACTTGACACTGTCACGTACTGTTCTCCAAAAGGGTTGTGCGTGGGACTTGTCTAAGCCATCTCCATCTCCCATCATCTTATCTCATCAGTATAGGGAACTTCACTAATCTCCCTCGTGATGTCATTTCTATTTATGTCTTTTCTTCCACCTCCGACCACTTTTTTATTATGAAATCTATGAGAAGAACAGAATCCAAAGGGGAATGTTATTTCACCTTTGGATTCTGTTCTCATTCCCTTGCATCAACCCCACTACTTCCTGCAAATTCACTTAACAACCCGCCATCAACATGAACTTTGCATTTACTTTGTTCACGGGTAATATCATTTAGCTTCGCATATTTACCGGGAATGCCGTAATGAAGATGTCAATTGCTTCCTCGTAATCAACAAAGAGCCATCTGAATGGGATTTCTACATTCCATACACCGCTGCATATGCTTTACAACAAGTGTGTGATCTGCACAACTCCTTCCTTTTCGAAAACCAACTTGTTCACCTCTAAGCCTGTTATAAATTTTTCTCCAGCCTATTTAGAATACCGAATATTTTCACTGCAACCGACGTAAGTGCAATGCTCTTCTAGTTGCCTTATTCACCAAGGTCACCTTTCTTTGGTACCTTCAACACGACTTCCAATTCCTAAACATCAGGCGTCGTTTCTTCATTCATTCTCTATTCTGCAAAACAGGCTAGTCAGCATGCAAGGTGCCAATTCATTTTCTGCAGAAATCATCTCCACAGTGATTTCATCATAACCTAGTGTTTACCATCTCCTAAGTTTTTTTTTTTTTTTTTTTTTTAATACAGGTTCCACTTTAAAAACTGTGAAGTCATTCGCAGGCACCTTCAGGTATTCGTCAGCTTCAGATATATCACTAAAAAGATGCCACTCACCTCTTTCATTCATGACCTCACAATGTCCAGCGTTGTCTTTCTTCTTCTGAGGTTATTACTGAACCATTCCTCCTTTCATCAGGTATTTTCCTCTTTGGCTTTGCATTCATAGAGTATCAATAAATAATTATGTGGGTTAATCTAACAAAGGCACTTCCTGAATACTTGGCTGTGTAAACATCATGAGCTTGTTTGTCTGAGTATTCTCTCCTACCTCTTCTCCATCTTCGTTTAACTTCACCCTCGAGATTTGAGTAGTTATCAAGTTCTAATTTACATCCATCATCTCCATTACGAAAATCGTCTGCTTGTACCTTTTTGTTCTTATCTGGCCTTTATTGCAGCCTCGGTCACATCTGAATCCATGGTTTCAATCTTGTTGCTCCACATGCAAGTTTTTGGTTTCTAGATAATTTGATATGCTTTCGTAAGTACTACTCTATAATTATACATGCAGTCATATTAAGTATTCCAAAGTAAAAAGGCCTGAAACTGAATGAATGAGGGAAACATTAAGCTGTGAGCGATTTTAGATGGTATAAAAAATCAAAACAAATATGTAAAAGGAAGGCGATCCTATTTGACAGGACTCACTATAGAAACCGATTATCAAGAAAAATCTTGCATCCAAGACAGTCAATCACATTAATCAAAATAAGTGAAAACTGTGAAGAACGATACTCTCATCAATTATGAAATTGAAGAGCTCAGTCATCTACAACAAAGCACACCATTAATAAAACAAGGAAGAGTAAGACCGTAGATTTGTAAAGTCGCGCCTCAACCACAAAACCATATACATGACATAATTTTAGATTGCAGGGATGAGTTTTAAACGATTACACGACTTCTGTCACCAAAATGGAAATATAGCTCATGCAACTAGTAACAGAAAAATTTCCATCTTTATCCAGATTTTCTGTTTGGGGAAGAATGGGTTAGAACCACACCCATCCTTCCTGAAATGCACAGTTCTTAAATCTAACCAGCCTTCTGGAAACTAAACGTGTGTATCTCCAAACCATGAGAGGAAGCGGACAATTATAGAATAAACTCTTACATTTTCAAGTTAAACAAATATAATTTACGTAATTATGAACAAAAATAAACTCTGAAGAACAGCAAAATTCGAATCAAACAGCGACTGCAGTGTTATCTTATTAAGTTAAGAAATCCACATCATGAATGTTTGAGAGATACATCAGCAACCTCGAAATCTTTTCAAGAGATACCAGCGCTTCGTAACACCTCGCCAACGCATTGTCAACATGAGGTTGCATACAGCGTGGCTCTGACTGTTCAGCCAGCGTGCTTATCAAACGGGAGGCAGATGCTCATTAAGTCTTCAGAACATTAAGGATCTATGTTCTTAATCCGTATCTCATTTAACTTTGACAGGAAATTCTAACCCTCACTATTTTTCTTATATTCTGTTTAATAAGTCCCATTTTTACTAGGTGGCTATTCTGTCCATGGGGCTTTGTTACGAATAATAATAATAATAATAATAATAATAATAATAATAATAATAATAATAATAATAATAATAATAATAATAATAATAATACCGAGAAACAAATCCACAGTTATGTATGGGTACATATATCTAAAAATCAATCTCTACAGAGAACTTTTCGGCAATCCCATACATAACTGCAAGATTTGTTTCTCCATTTCAAGACCCTTGCTACTATGAGCATTTTTTTAATAATAATAATAATAATAATAATAATAATAATACACACACACACACACACATAACAATTTTGAGGTGACTAAATTGGTTATTGTTGCGGTAACAAGCAAATGGGTGCATATCAGTGGTAAGCAGATTAATGCCTTCGCCAATTCGTGGCTGCGTGTTGCAGCGTTTGAGAAATATTTGTGTTTCATTAAGTTATGAAATGTCCGTGAACTGGCTTCATCCTCGTATGTCCAGATATTTCTTCAGCTCTCATAACATACGACGGACTAAGTTCGTTTTGCCGTAGGCTGATTACACCTTTATCAAATACATCATGCATAAATGGTAATTTTATTACATATAAAATTCATAAGAACTCATTAACACGCCTTGGCAATGAATAAATTTGTACTTCAGATTTTATGCCTCTCTCTCTCTCTCTCTCTCTCTCTCTCTCTCTCTCTCTCTCTCTCTCTCTCTCTCCACACACACACATGCATATATATATATATACACATATATATAATATATATACATACATGTATATATATGCACATATATGTGTATGTATGTAGATATGCATAATAAAAAATCACTAAAATATGCACGTGATTTGTTCATCAGCTGAAGCCACAGGAAAAGTTTGAAAAGAAACGAAAGAGTGCCAAGTACTTTCGTGTAATCAACATACATATCTTTGTGCCCCGAAGATGTGTTAATTACAGGAAAGTACTTGGCACTCTGTTCTACTCTTTCAACCTATCCTGTTGACTTCAGCTGATAGATATCATATGAGTATATATATATAATATAGACTTAACTAATATATATATATATGTATATATATATATATATATATATATATATATATATATATATATATATATATATATATATATATCAAATTACTGTCAAATTGATGTTTAAATCCGTGAATTATGGATGAACACCACACAGAACATTGGTCTCTTCATACACCCTCAAAGAGTAGCCCTGTGTGTCGAACCCCAAAACACACACTAGACCATCCACCTTTATATTGCACACACAATCGTTTCCTGAATAGTAAGGCCCTTCCTGCCTAACACCTTTTTCACACCATCTACCTTCCTTGGACCGTCCTCTCCTTTCTCCCAACAGTTCGGCCCTGTGTACTCTTTTCACCAGTCATCCGCCATTCTTTCCACATTACCAGACCATCTCACACCAGCCTTTCAGCGATGCCAACATTTTCACCAATTTTATCCTAAAAATCTCAAAATGTCTTACCCTTTCAATTCTTCTTGTATAGATTATTATACACAAACCAGTCACATCTACAGCTCCCATCTTTTCTTTCATTCACATTGCTTCCACAGATAAATGCTGGCTCGACAATTATCCGTACGGTCCAATCTTAGCTGCTGCAGGCAAGACAAATACCCTCCCAGCTTTTGCATAAAGCCTGCTACCTTTCTTGCTACACATAATATGTGACTCACCTCTTTTCATCTTACCATAAAACTAAGTGTTTACTCATAAATACTTTTAAAAATGGACTGCTTCTAATCTACCACCCTCCACACTAATAGTCATTTCTCTATCTTGCTGGCTTCCATTTACGTTCATAAACTTATCACTGCACGTTTTATTCTTACCTTCCTTCTCTTGCTAACACTTTCAGCCACTCTCCCCAGCCTCTACAGTTCCTCTTCATTATGCCAAAACTGTACTGTATTAACTGCATGGATCAACCATCCCACACTCCATTCACGACCCATCTGCTCATACCACAAGTTTGCACACATATTACTATGCTTTTTCCAACTTCTTGCATCATTCTATCCAAAACGAACTGAAAAGCCCTGGGGACATAATACAACCTTGTCTCAATTCCATTTTTACACCAAACCAGTCACCCTCCCACCTACAAACTTAAGCGCATGCTGCAACTTCCATTATAAAAACACCATCACTCTCAGTAACTAACCCTTTATATCATACATTCTCAACATTCTCCACATACCTTATATCAATTTAGCATAAGCTTTCCCGAGGACCGTTATTGACATATACAGATATTTCCCCCTGATTTCAAGCCTCGCACCTAACGGTTCTAAAACAGATTTAATCCATAGCCTACACCCTTCATCTTGTCGTAGCCCACACTGTCTTGTCTAACAATCCTCCTGTCATCCTACCACCTCTATTAAAATCATACACCTTCCCTGATATATGAGGGAAAGTTATAGCCATAGTTTCTTTACATACACATAAATATGTGTGTCTGCATCTCCAGACACCACTTCCCCTCAAATGAGATAACACCAGAAAAGTAGAGCCTTTCAGTTCTCCAAATCTCTAGGCATGGGGTGGGCGGCAGGCTGGGAATCAAACACACACACACATATATATACATATATGTCATAATAAGATTGTGAAACCAGCAATTTCACGAAATCCCTAGGGAATTTGTGAAATGACCAATTCGTTTAGGAACATTTGATACCCAAGGGCTAGTACTAAACACGGCGAAACAGTGATTCATCTGCACTGTTTTGCCAATGTTTTAGTACTAACCTTGGGGTCAAATTTAGCCTTTGTTGTGTGTAGTATAGCCCCGGGGATCAAATGCACTTAGGGACATTTGATCCCCAGCAGCTAGTACTAAACATGGCGAAATACATTTGACCAGCCAGGGGCTAGTGCTAACACGGTGAAACAGTGTAGATGAATCACTATTTCGCCCTGTTTAGTACTAGCCTTCGGGGATCAAATGTTCCTAAGCGAATACCGTAGGTCATTTCACAAATTCCCTGAAAATTTCAGGGATTTCGGGAAATCCCTAGATTTCACAATCGTACTGTAACATATATATGTATATATATATATATATATATATATATATATATATATATATATATATATATATATATATATATATATATATATATATATATATGCATTTATATATACAATGTGTGTGTATGTGTGTAAAGCTGAAGGAATGGTTGACCAACCTTTATGAGAAAAGTTGCAGGACTAAAAGGGTTTCGTTTAATCGAAGAGACCAGGAGAGCCAACATAACGAGGAATGAGGCGAAAAAAAAAACAAACATAAAGAGTTAATGAACGTCTGCCCTTGAAAGGTGGCCAACCGAGGTAAAAATCAACTGATTGGCGTATCTGTCAACTCAGTTTACGGAGACCAACAATAGAGAGAGAGAGAGAGAGAGAGATTCCCTTCAGTTCAGCCCCTTCGTCATAAAGAGGACTGCTGCCAGAGATAAGGTACTCCGGACATGTTCATTTCCTTCTTGAAGGCTTTTTGGAACGCTCCGTCTGGCAAAACTGATAAAGCACGCTAACCGTGATGTCTCCTTTGAAAAGATGATAAGGTACGGATTCAAAGACGCAGTCTAACCGCAAATAGTGGTCACTTTTGCAAAATTGCTTTCAACAGTCTCATTAACACTCAGCTCAGCCATAATTACATCACTATTATTACCTCTACACCTATGCTACTGCTACTACTACTATTAATAATAATAATAACGGCGTTCACAATAAGGAAGGTATTATCATAATGCTGTTTAACTGAAGTAGTTTACAGTAACTTCTAGCAGGACGACTGACAGAATAGAGCCGGGATAATAGCCAACCTGTGAGACTTCATCATATACCTAATTCTATTATTAAAAACTTTCACTGAGAACTTGAATTTCATATATTGTATGAAATTAATAAAACGCCTTGAATTCTAAATGAAAGCGAAATTATGAAAAGTAAAACACTCCACATTTACGGCACAATATTAAGGATGTAAAGCACGACAAGAAAACATCCACTGTACAGTATATGCAATTATCAATATTAAGAACTTAGATTAAGATTCTAGTTTACTTATTTTGGACCAATAAGGGATACCTAAATTGATTTTGACTAAATCATACAGAATTACACAGAAAATCCACTGTAAAACATTTAATTTTACTTAAAAAAACATGTTTACCTGGAACATATGTGCTAGGTTAAATGCCGGCTGTAGAACTGAATAAAAACACAAAATTTGTATGCAATTTCCGAAAAACCTGGCACTTTACAAGAAAAAATAAACATTCCAATTATTTCAGACATGGGAAAAATGCGTAGACTAAAATGATTTACCTGGCAATCTTCAGAATAAGAATCTCCAAGACCTGTCATTACTACAAAGGAAACAGGTCGCTCTGTGATTACTGTAACGACTCCACATTGAAAAAGTGGAAACAACTGTTCAAAACAAATGCTAAAGAAAGAAACAAACAACCATAACTCATGAAACATGTTCAACTGAACAGCTGCTTCCAACAGACAGAAGGCGTCGCCACCGTTATGCATTATTAATACCATACAGCAAAACAATTACGATTTTAGCAGCAATAACAACTTATTATTGTAACAAGACTTTTTCTGCAAAAGTAAATTTCATAAACGATGAATTTCAAAACTATTTTTCGTGACAAAGACCGTACAAATCTCTCTCTCTCTCTCTCTCTCTATCTCTCTTTTGAGCACACACACACATACATACATACATACAAACATAAATACATATATACACACACACGCACACACATATATATATATATATTATATATATATATATATATATATATATATATATATATATATATATATATATATATATATATATATATATATATAGTTATACAGAAACAAAACTGCGTACGTGTGAGAAAAGAAAATTCAAATGAAGACATTCTGGAGGAAGTTCAGTAAGAAAAAGAAGAAGTAAATGCTCTAATATGAACACTTACACAAATCTAGACATTTTATATAGAAATATAAATATGTACACACACACACACACACACACACACACATATATATATATATATATATATATATATATATATATATATATATATATATATATATATATATAGATTATATATTTTTTTCTGAATAATTACTCGAGGAAGAATAAAACTCAACAAAAAAATGGCTATTCATTAAATGTGCTAGACCAAACTCCAAAAGACGCCCGAAGCTAATCACATTTCAAGGCGATCGGTGCCTGATGTACGAGAACTAATATAAAACGCAAGATTAAGAAACCGAATACATTAAATACATCTGGCATCAGAACTACCCTCCCGACAGCTGTACACGTGTAAAAGCACAAATGTTTCGATGTAAAAACTTTATAGTCAGGTTAACTTCTAACATCTGTTCCCGGACAAATTTGGAACATGTGTGCTGTTGACATCAACATTTATGATTTCTTATTATCGACAGGGCTGGTTTTGATTTGGCCTAAAAACATGAGGAGAAAAGATCGGTTCTCAGTCCCAGGTCAGGTTTGATTTTGGGAGGAATTCATCTTGCAAAGATCTCCATTTCATGGTTGTGTTGAATCTTAAGTATTAAATACTCTAATAGAGAGAGAGAGAGAGAGAGAGAGAGAGAGAGAGAGAGAGAGAGAGAGAGAGAGAGAGAGAGAGAGAGAGAGACCTATTTCAGTTTCATATTCTGAGTTCATGAACGAAACCCACAACTCAATCTTCTCAGTTAAGCATTATATGAGAAATTACAGTTTTTTTCTAGCCTAAAACCAGACCAAATATCTTTTAAAGGCTAGATCTAAATTATACGAGAGAGACTGGTAACATTTCCGACTTTATAAGAGTTTTCTGCTTTTGTTTATTGTACAATTGCATACCATCATGAAGCACTTTATAACTGGTTTCTGTTTTCGTTCACTGTATAACTGCATTCCATCTTAATAACGATTATAATATGACTCTGCTCTTTACGTATACCTAAAACTTATTATCCAGAATTAAACAGTGGCTAATTATTGTTGCCCAATTTCCATACTTTTTATCTGATTAATTCTATGTAGCTCTGAATCTAAATTAGTTATACTAGCATACACCTACACCACACACACACACACACACACATAAACACCTACAATACATACTATACACGTTCACTGTCCATATCATTCAGTGTTTTATATCTTATAGCATACATCTATTTTTAACTTTTCATGTCTTCCACGGGAATAGGAAAATATCCTTAGCATTACAATATGGCGTGTTCGCATTATTATTTGTAGTTATTTTTCGAGTCTCAACGTCGAAAATTCCCAAGAAACTGAACCGTCAAAGATTTCCCTGAAAAGAGCCACCAAAATAATACGCAATCTCTCCATTTTCGACAACAAACGGGATACGTGCCTGGACTAAAATTCTTCTAACTCTGGAGAAACTTTGAAAGCCACTATGAATATGTAACAAAGCCTTAATACGAGCGAGCATTTCGTAATTATGAGAAAATATCGTAAAAAAATATATATATATATTTGAGCTCAGAGAATCATACGCCGTACTAATTACAAGGGCAAGTTCACTCGAGTTTCTTGGCGGTAATTAAATAAGAAGCAAGCGCACAAACTGGCTGATAGAGGGCATCTATAGATAACTTCAGAATTCAATGACCACCCTGATTAATGACGACCAACAAGAAACAATCAGTAGGAACCTCAAACAGAACACCATGTTGCATAGCTCTTCAAGAGGAATCGAGGGCACCAGAAAGTAAGTATACTTTTAGTTTAACCAGACCACTGAGATGATTAACAGCTATCCTAGGGCTGGCCCGAAGGATTATACTTATTTTATGTCCGTTCCATTCAACTCCCATTAAAAGAATCTAGACTTCTCAAACTTCACAACTTTTATCCCACAATCATACTGATAATGTTGAGTACCAAACTTGCATAATAAAAATAACTACTAACATGGTTTTTAAATTTGCACAATTCTTCGGAGACATCCCAAGTAGCCTACCATAGACAACAAGGTGCTCTCTTCCAAAAACTTAAAGACACAACAACCAAAGGGCGAAACATTGTAACTTGCATTGAAATCGTTCAGAACGAGGAAAGATTCCAGCGACTTAATAAGATCTGACACTGTTAGGATATATTGACAAAAACCATTGTTTAATGCACTGTCAGCAGTGTTTATATAATGCCCTCTGCTCGCAAAGAATTAAAGACGCGAAATCGCAGCACACTGGTCAAGCAGTGACGAACAGAGCAAATTAAAACAAACCGAGCACCAAAAATATTCCAACAAAAAAGTATAGCAGTCAAACTTTGCTGAGGAAAATCAATGCTTCTCAGATCCCTTTCCATACATCGGGGGGAGGGAGGGAGGGAAGGAGGGAGGGAAAGATGTACGGGTCTTATAGACATGCTGTCCAATGGATGAACCTATTCAACTCCCTTTGCGTCTACAGGTATAAACATTAACTCAATGTAACCGTCTGTAACACATTCTTATTGAAAAGGTCAAATCATACCGACTAAACAACTGTCAGTTTCTTAACAATTTAATTACATTTTCGCTATAAACTAGTGAAAGAAGGAAATTACTTAGAATAATATCAATATGCCACAACATAATTAACACTGAAAACAGCTCTCTCTCTCTCTCTCTCTCTCTCATTATAATATATATATATATATATATATATATATATATATATATATATATATATATATATATATATATATATATATATATATATATATATATATTGTGCATAAATATGAAGTGTTGAACTATGGTCTTCTTAAAGTATTTTCAAGTATTTTGAATGCAATTGACATTGATATTTCTCGGAAACCGACAGTTTCTGTTTCCAGCAAAAATTAAGTATGAAAATGGTCCAAATACATTCAAATTCCAACCATTACCTAAACAACCTTCTCTAACCTTCTTGGATGTTGGTGCTTCACCACCCTCACATTGACCTTTTTCCCTTTAACCCTGAATGAAATTTGTGGCAGGACTGCTACCCGAAACAGAGCCTAACCTAACATTCCCTGATCTAACTTAACCTCAGATGTCCAGTCCTACCCAGTCAAGTTGATTTGTTCGTGGTTAAACAGAGACGGACAAAGGAGAAAAAAAAATCATGTCCGAGAAACTCAAGGATCCTAAAACTGTACGACAGCAACACCACCTGGAGGGCCAAACGTCGAAGGAATCCCAGACTGGCTGAAAATGAGAAACGTTCGAGGAAGAATCAGTCGTCGATGAATGGTTATGTCGTAACCAAGAAGAAGATAAAGTGGGAGCACTTCAGGCTAAGCAGGTGGTGAAAAATAACCTGTAATAAATATGTTAACAAACTGACGTTATAATATCATTCTTTAATGTATGTATATCTCGGTAACTGTACCGAGATATCTGTGTACGGGGATACATTCAACCGCTTTAATAGTCGACTGCCATCAGTGTGCTCTAGTCAATAAATATCTCTCAGATAACAATCTACTCTCTCTTTTCAGTGCCATTCAACTATTTTCATGACAGAGATAGAATGAAAAAAGAGAGACAGATAGGTAATACAATGAAAAAAGAGAGACGGGTAGGTAATACAATGAAAAAAGAGAGACGGGTAGGTAATACAATGAAAAAAGAGAGACGGGTAGGTAACAGAATGAGAAAAGAGAGACAGATGGGTAAAAGAGGAAATCAGATCCTTACATACCTCTGGAGTTTTAATTGCTTTCAGCCCAGCTGGTTCAGCATGCAAGAGCATAGTTAGAGTCCTTAGAGTCCTTATAATTGCGTCTGACGAGAAACAATTAAGAAATACTTGACTAGTCTTTCAGAATTCAAATATCCGCGAATCAAATATCACGACGTAGGTCTTATATAGTTTCACAAAGCAATATATAATACCTCGTCTGAACTAATATATATATATATAAATATACATATACAAATATGACTGATATGTCTTTTCATCTTTGCAATAAAAGAATTCTAAATAATATACTCTCCAACTGAAAAATAACAGCAATAATAATTCTTGGAAAACACTGATTTTAAAACGGGAAAATACAAGAAAATATCGAGGCAGAAAAAGAGCTCTCAAACGACAATCGTATTTCGGCCATTATCGGATTACTAATGAGACTCCGCTTGACAGGGTGGGAAAGAGACCAAATTGATTGACAGAATGGCAGGAAAAATTTAATTGGACATTTGCTGAGTACGAAAGACGAACTAGGGGTAGACTGGAGGTCAGGGGCCAAGGAAGAAGAAGCAGAATGAAAAAATTCACTAAATAAAAAAAAAAAGTTGTAAGGAATGAAAAAAAAAGTACAGAATAAAGCAGAATCACAGTAAAAGAAACAAGGCTTTGAACAAATGCAAAGCAATAATGATGATGCAAGTAAGTAAAGAACATAGATTTTACATAGGAAGGCCTCGAAGCGTCAGCTGAACTTCCTAAATGTGCCCCGGTCCTAGAGGGGGAAATAATAAGTAACAAAAAATGAAGGGTACGGAATATGATCGACCCAAATTCCAAGACGAATCTACCTATTTCAGAAAGGTAGCTTTCAGACAACAGGCGAATTATTCAATAGCTAAATGACCACGCTACGAAATTTATGATTTATTTCCCGAAACATAAGGGTGCAATGTTTGGTGATAGAGGGATATCAGCAATCAGGATCCCCACAATAAGATATTCAAACCACAATAGTTCGGTATCAGCTGGACATCAGAATTCTATTATCCAGACCTGGAGTTTATATCAGCTTGACATCGATACTGAAGGGAGATATGCTAACAGGTAGCCGATATCCAGCTGATAAGATCATACTCCCTTGGACTAACACTACTATTGGTTAATGGAATGCCTATGAAAAACATAAAGATGTATCAACAAAGGAAAAAGTGAAACAAACAACACAGCAAGTGAAAGGCAATGAATATCAATCAAGTCCCGTATACAGGGAGCTTTCCTTGAAGTCCTCCAAGTATATAAACGGTCAAGAGGAGCCAAGAGCAATTCCTAGTGTCAGGAAGACCATTTCTCAAAACCCACGGTTAACATTTTATTCGTGGGCCATCTGGTGATCTTTGCATTATTCTATTAGGTGGGTCTTCCCCATGCCACCACCGTCACACAAGTCACTAACTTCCACAGCTGTCAAGAGAAATTCCCACAACAGATTCTCCTGGAGAAGATTTTAACTGAACGTTTTTAGCGTCAAGGTGCTGTTATGTATAGCGGAAAATGTATAAGCATCCACTCTCTCTCTCTCTCTCTCTCAAGAAAAATCATAACCAAAAAAATGATAAACAATTTACAATTTTTGTTAATTTGATCTCATATACATGCACTCACCATATCGCTACCAATTAACCTCCTAATCTGAAGACAAATGGCTTTAGAAAGCGTCACCCTCCTGTGTATGTGTGCACTGAATTTATATGACGGAAGGAGTTGCAAGTCCCACGGTCCTGGTCCGTTTCCAGCCCCGAAACCCGAGAGGAGAAATCGAATGAGTCATAAGGTAACAACTTCTCGCCCTGAGGAACACATTACGCGTAGATAATGAGCTCAAGTGTCGACAGCTTCGATCACTTCATCATTTCCTCCACCACTAAACTCTCATATTTCTGCCGCTTTTCTTTCACGAAGGAAAAGGCAAAGAGGAGAGACGCACTTTGGTATTTACAGTCCTTGTTGACCCTTATTTGAGAGATGGACAGATAGAATATATAATTTAGCCCAAAGGCCAAGCACTGGGACCTAAGAGGTCATTCAGCGCTGGAACGGAAACTGACAGTAAAAAGGACTGAAAGGTGTAACAGGAGGAAAACCTCACAGTTGCACTATAAATCAGTTGTTAGGGGAGGATGGAAAGTAAGACGGAAGAAAGAATACGTACTGAGGTACAGTATAAGGAATGAAAGGGGTTGCAGCTAGGGGCCGAAGGGATGCTGCCAAGAACCTTAAGTAATGCCAACAACGCACCGCATGAGGTGCACTGACGGAGACCCTTATTTGATGACGTCACCCCAAGATAACCCAAAACCACCTCACACGCGACAGTTTTCAACAACAAGATATTGGCGTTCTCTATCGCATCAAAAGTGGATCTGTACCCGCTATCGATGCTAAAAAGGAGACGTGCTTGTCATTTCCTCCATTTCTTTCTTTCTTTCTTTCTATTTTCTTTCTTTCCTTCCTAGTGACTCAAGAAGAAAGTCGCTGAAGGTCATTACTCAGTCACGAATATCAGTATGCAAATGGTGGCGTACAATAAGCTCATCAGGCTTACACTGTAAGACGACTAATGGCCTTTAACCTAGAGAGAGAGAGAGAGAGAGAGAGAGAGAGAGAGAGAGAGAGAGAGAGAGAGAGAGAGAATGTGCTAAATCTCTTGTTTTATCGCTGTTAATAACTCCACAAATGAACACTAAAATGTGTTTCGCTCTCAAATAAGTATTCGAAGGTCCCATTATCTTGTATGTTTATCTGTACATAAAGTCGGGTGTTTATTTGCCTTAATTCAACAGACCCCAGCAGTATTTCATCATATCCTTCACTTAACTTCCACACTGCAATTACCTTTCGCTTCCCTTCCACCCAGCGTAGGGTACCCCACCCCACGCCCGCCAGGGCATAATTACCTTCACGACATCCCAATATAAGCGGAAGGTGTTTCGAAAGCCTTAGGCACGACTTCCTATGGGCTAATCAAGGCAAGGCCTCCGAGACTGACTGTCTCACACAGAGGGTGACTGAGACCCGGTGACGAAATGAGAGAGCTGTTTGTTTTGGCTGCACTCATCCCTGGAAATACCCAGGTTTCTTTGAAGTGCACAATGAAGCATAACTGGCAGCAACTTTAAATGACTTTGGGACGAGCCTTCAATGATGCCTGGATAAAAGCTGTTGATACTGCTACTTATACTGGTACTTATGCTACCTCAATCCACGGATTTAGTCCCTAAACACTAGTGTGACGAGAATGTTACAATTCCTAGAAGACGACGATAATCGATGGTGATTTGATAACGTTTTAATACCAATATGTAGTGATATGCAAGCATCGTGTTCTTAAGCTTGCCATCTATATTTTATAAAGACAAGAAGAGGAAAGTCTGGTATGCGATCTGGATGCGATTTTGTTTCATCCACGTTCAGTCGCGTTCAAAATAAATATAATAGTAATGGCAGCAGCGGCCAAATCATTAACGCCAACCGCTTTAACAGACCTTAGTGGGTCGCTTTTCAATTTCTGCTATGGCGAAAGATGGGCGAACAAAATGCGGTGCGCAACCGTAAATAATTACATGCACATGAACAGCGTTGCACGCGTGACACAGCAATTTACATGAATTAGTTTAGCAGTCCATCAGGACCATGGAGGCAAGAGAATGTATGTCACGACATCATTCACAACTGCATTGTCAAATTACTCTGTGAAATGAAGCTCTAAATACTCCTGCACGCAGACACTACAGGACACCGTGTGACTGTTTAGTAACTCGGCTCGGTGACTGTTCCTCTCTTTTATTACCAAACTTCGGATTTCTCTTTATTTCAATGCCAGGAGTCCTAAAGTAGTCCATCTTTTAACAGGCGACATTTATCTCAGAGAATCACGAAAAAATGGTTGTCGACAGCAATTAGAAATGTTGAATCATTTTAATTAGAACGAACAAAAGTACATTTCAGAGATTATCTTCTAGGAGTATAAATGCGTGCTTTTATGCAGCCTATCATGCAACAGCAGCTGGCAAGAGAAAAGGCAACCAGAGACTTCCTTCTTCTGAACAGACGTTCACAAAATCACACACACACACACACACACACACTCAACACCATTTAAGTTCTCTTTAATGAGCACCAGAAAGCAAACAGCACAGATACCCAAATACTCTGGTTCATCTACATTTCCTTTCACAAATGTTATTATGAAGTGTCAGCTCTTCACAAACGGTGATGAAAAGATGTGCTCACTTAACAAAAACTTAACACCTGTCTCAAATGATGAATTTCACAAAAGCGTCAAAATCCGCTGGTTTTTAAGAAATCTTGCCGAGACAGAGACAACAGAATATAATATCCTTGACAGAAATCATCATACATTTCCTGTTAAGGTCTCTGACAAAGAAATAAAATCTCACTGAATTCGGACAATACGCTCACTGTTACGGAAATGAAAATCTCTTGAAAATCTGTCTGAGAACTTCAAAACTTTCGCAGACTTTTGCGTAAATCCTTAACTTGAACAAAAATCTCTCTCTCTCTCTCTCTCTCTCTCTCTCTCTCTCTCTCTCTCTCTCTCTCTCTCCGACGGAAGCAAAAATACGAGACAAGAAACAGAAACTTACCGAACTTTTAAGCAACAAGATCTCACGCTTGAGCAACATCCCACCGTGGCTTAAAGGCAGCTTCATCTAACAGCACCAATAACTGGCATTAGAAAAAGTCCCCTAATTTATTTTCGACACAAATTAAAAACGCAGTGACGTCAGATTAAGGTGTCTCGGCCATTACACTATTTTCAAACACGCTTTCAGGAGGGATGCATGCAGAACTGCATTGAATTTTTTGTCTTTTTCATTAGTTATTTCTAATCGATAAGAAATGAAGAACTTTATGTATTTTAATATGTAAGTATATTTCTTAAAATGCAGGAACTTGAAAAACAAGGATTATGATAACAATAACAGTACTGTTGATGAGAAAGAAGCTGCCAAACCGACTGACAAAAGGGAATCTAAATAATATTCGATGTTTTTCAGTGATCGGTAATTCATCCATTATATAACTGTTACTATCAACTTTTATATGCAAAATAATAATAGTAAAGGTGCAATACTTCAATTACGATAGGTTGTTATTCAATCAGTAATTCGTTGAAGTTACAAATAAATGTTCATTATATATATATAATATATATATATATATATATATATATATATATATATACAGTATATATATATATTATATATATATATATATACATACAGTATATATATATATATATATATATATATATATATATATATATATATATATATATACATACAGTCTATATATAAATATATATATACATATATCTATAGGAAAGTGAAACAACGGAGTAGTTGCTAGGCCTTTTGACAAACGGTCCTTTACTAGCAGACCGATGAGAAATATAAAAGTAAGGTTACAAGTAAGCTCGTATAATTGACAGATGACATACAATTATCCCCGAGGATTGGGATTATAAAGTAACAGATGCACCTGGAATCCAACACAGTTGAAGAATTAGTGGACCTACCAAAACAAAGGTAAATCTTTGGGGGGGTTTTACAAAAGATTAGGTCTAACTGGCTCGGAAGCACTTATAATCCTTTAATTAACTCCTCCATACTTCCGAGCCAGTTAGGCCTAGCAACCAATCCGTTGTTTCACTTTCCTTCGTGGCATTTACCTTTATTTATAAATTCATCACGTTCCATATCTTCGTGATTCAGTTCGCACACATACACATTGACACACACACACATATATATATATATATATATATATATATATATATGTATATATATATATATATATATATATATATATATATGTATATATATATATATATATATATATATATATATATATATATATATACTTGTGTGTGTGTTTATAGCTACTGAAAATGGCATCATAACATCTAGGTTATTGACGCCGAGAGAGAGAGAGAGAGAGAGAGAGAGTGTATGACAATAATAAAAGGGAAGTACAGTATAACCCTCAACGTGAAATGGAACCTATTACTCTAGTCTTTCATCAACCGCCAAATGACCCTTCCATTTTCATTTGACGAGTCGGATCGGTGTAGACGGGGGTCTGGGCTGGGGGTCTACGTTACAAAGGGGAGAGGGTTCTGGATCCCGAAACTAGAATGAAATTTAATTCTATAATCCTGTAATCAGATTACAGAGCATGGATATTTCCTTGATTCTGTCACAGTCGTTCAATATTTGATTCCATGGAGAGAGAGAGAGAGACAGAGATTATTTTGCATATGAAATTTTTTAAGAGTGGGAATGTTTTTACATTACAATTATACACAACTAATATATATATATATATATATATATATATATATATATATATATATATAATTTATATATACAATACATATATACATATATATGTATACATCCACACACACACACACACACACACACACACAGTATATATATATATATATATATATATATATATATATATATATATATATATATATATATATATATATATATATATATATATACTCTCGTATGAGTCATAAAACGGTTGGGAACATGGAGTTTGCCCCCATTACCCTGCCCTTGCGACTTAAATAAACGGGGAACAAGAAAGACACACTAGTTCTTGGGGATTTAAATGTCTAATTTTTTTCTTGAGGACGTTCATATTAGTTTCATTCAGTAACTTTATTTTTCGTCCCTCTTGGTTTTTCTTTGTTATTTCCCTTTTATCTGGTAATCGTCATTTCTATATCTCTTCATCCGCTGCCGTTAGCTTCGCCTTTGGTGCCCTTCGTTATGTAGTGTTCTGCTATCCCGACTAGGAATGCAGCTTCGAGAATAATTAATAAACAGTAAATCGTAAATAAATAATACTAAATAAATAATCAATAGTTAATAAATAATAAAAAATAATAAATAAACAATAATACATATTAGTTAACAATAAAAATAAAAAAATAATAATAATTAATAAGTAATACAAAATCATATTAATAATCTATATATATTAAAATGGATGTATGTATGTATGTATGTTTCAGTTTAACTCTGAAACGCATAGAGTAATTTCAACAAAACTTGGTATACATATGACTTACTACCTGGAAAAGAATACTGTGGGGGTAAAACATCACTAGCACCAAAGGGGGTTGGAGTGAGAAGGGCTTTCCTGAAACAGGGCTGGCTCTGCCCGTAGACTGAGTAACTAAACAAACTTTACGGGAATACCATACCTCATTTTGGTATACATATGACTTACTATCTAGAAAAGAATACTGTGGGGGCTGGGTAAGACATCACTGGCACCAAAGGGGTTGGGGGTGGGAAGGGGGTGACATGTAAAAATACCCGAAAACGACAGATATTAGTGTCTAATCCATAGCTTTCGAGGTCACTGAGATGAATAGTGACACTCCCGGTGCCCTTTAAGTCCAAGTACAGCCCGATAGAAAGGCGGGGGGGGGGGTGAAATATAAAATGTCAAAAATGCTGGGCAATGTAACTGAAGCAACTATCTTAACAAGAAAGGGAGTTATTATTATTAAAGTAGTTTAACCAGACCACTGAGCTGACTTTCAGCTCTCACAGGGCTGGCCCGAAGTATTAGATTAAAATACTAGGTCTAGGCCAGAGGTCAAGCACTGGGACCCAATAGATCATTCACTATGATGGTGAACGAATTAAAATGAAATTAAAAACTGCACACAGGCACATGCTCTCATACTGAAACACATGCTTCCTTACTGTACATACACACTAAAAAGGTATATTAAAATTCAGAACATAAGTTAAGTGATATTTAAAATTTTTTTTTTAATTCGACAAATGCTATAAGGGTTTTCGTGCTTTTATTATTTACTTATTTTTTTTTTTATTTTATTAATTAAATTACAGTTCCTCATGAACATCAAAATCGAGGGTGAAACAGTTTTCATCCCACGGATACCACTCATTCCGACGGATCTCCCTTTTAACTTTAAGGGATTGCAATTTCCAGTGAGACTTGCGTTCTCGATCACGATCAACAAGGCACAGGGACAGTCTACTAAGTACTGCGGAGTTGGTTTGAGATCGTCATCTTTTTCCCAGGAACAACTTTATATTGCTGCTCAAGGGTGGGTTCTCCCAAGAATTTATTTATTCTTTCGCCTGATGGTGAAACTAAAAATGTTCACAATCAAGTGTTGTGTTAAAGTAGTATTATAGTGAATTTGTGAAAGATTTTACTTTATGGTTTGTATACTGTATTTATATTTTCAAAACCCTGTAAATAAAAATTCTTTGGTATTACACTATACACAGATCCGATTCCTTTTCCTGTCTAACAGAAGGTTGGGATAAATAAATATCCGGGTGTGTTCTACGTGTTCTATGCTTTGGGTGTATTCTACGGTCTGGGTGTGTTCTACGCTTTGAGTTTTTACTGTGCAACGCCGTGTATGTCAGCTAATAAATAAATAAATAAATAATCATTAATAACAAACAATTAGATAATAAACAAATACAAAAATAATAAATAATGAATAAATAATAAACAAATAACAACAAAAACATCGATAAAAGGCAGACTGGCGCCGAAAAGGAAGAAACGGAAGAGAAAAACAGAAAGCCCAGGGCTTCACGCCTCATTCAGGACAACAATATACAACAGTCATCAACGAGTTAGCTATGGTTGAATAATTGATTGGTTTTAAAACCAGCCTACATAAGGAAGAGAAGAGATGGGAACGGTAGTGTGGATAATATACAATGCACTTTAGAGATGATAAAACACGGTGCATAAATAAAAACAATGTTGATACAATTTCATGCCGAGCTTAAAAAATTGAAGTTCGTCGTTGAAGTCTTCAAATGGGGAGAAAAATATCAGTGAGTGAACTGAAAACACCAACGGATTAAGAGAGAGAGAGAGAGAGAGAGAGAGAGAGAGAGAGAGAGAGAGGGGGTGGGGGAGGGCGGGATTACAATTTGATGTCCAGAAATTGGAGTTCCTTTGCAATCTGTGTTCCAAGAGTTAATAATCCCTAAGGTCTCTCGTTTAGCGTCTGCGTTCTGTCATGACTTCCTTTATAAATTACAAAACTATATCACTGGAAAGGTAAATAAACTGAATACGAAGATCAAAACTGTAAGAACTAAATATAGGAAAACTGTTGCCAAACGTGAAGATTGGAAAGTGTCTTGCTTAGCAAATTTTGCCGAAATTCAAGAGCTTTCAAATATAGTTACATCGTTAATCATTAAAAGATATGAAAAACTCAACAACATAATATCATTATCGTTGAAAGTGGGTTGAAAGGGGTCTATCTTCTGAATAATAATAATAATAATAATAATAATAATAATAATAATAATAATAATAATAATAATACAATGTCACGACTGACGAGTGGTATAGTTCAAACGCGGACAGAATTTGGTGTCCTTTGGTGCAAATATTGATTTTTTCATCTAACATAATCTCCTCTTTGAATTTTGCCTCGCATTCACGTTTCTAGAAATCTGAACATCACAGCAGAAGTACTTCAAAATTTTTGAAAAGAGAACACTTTTCATACAATGACGCAACCGCAGGTACAAGTACAGCTGAAGTAACCTGTGCACAAGGTGGTCTGAGTTGCACACACTGATAGGAAGTCGTGATTTCACGACGAAGGCGGAACTGGCTGGCAACCGCAAACAATCTATTCCTGTCAAAGCAGTGATCGGCCGCAATCACCAAACTTGGTCGACACAAAACAGCACCGTCGTTGCCACATGTTAATGAACGGACAGGTGGGAGGGAGGGAGGGAGGAATGGAGGACTTCGGGGTGGCCTGGTCCCGTGACTCTGCATTAAAACAGAATTGAAGAACAAGGATGGCGTCTGCATTATGCGCGGCATAATTATGACGTCTAGGAAAAGTTACATGAAATATATAAAGTTTCATGATGCATATTATGAAGTTGAAAAGACCCATAAAAATATTATTGACATGACAAAATTATACATTTCGAATAACAAACTTCGGTATTCCTAATGACTGGTGAATGTGGACAGGTGGTAACCGACTAGGGTATTAATATGTCATATATAAATATGTATATGTCATATACATTCTCCTGTCATGCACCAACAGTCCACATTCATCGATCATCCGGAATACGGACGCTTATTACTCGAAATGTATTGTTACGTTGTGCAAATACGGGTTTTTATCTCCCTTTTTTAACTTAGTAGAACGCTGTTGGATTACAGTAAAATACATTCATATATATACATAATTATATATACTGTATATATATATATATATATATATATATACATATAAATATATAATATATACAATATATACATGTATACTATAAATATATATATATATATATATATATATATATATATATATATATAAAAATGAAAAACTTCCACATCATTAGTGGCTTGCTCACGTATGCAGAGGGTTCATCAGCGACAATCCGGCCGCCCTTGCGCATACAGCCACAATCGCGCTTCGTTGGCGATGACCACAGCTGTGGTGACTCACGGCTACGGAATTACATTCACCAATTAGTCTTGGCTATGAAGACCCTTCCGAACTTACACATCTGCCACTCTGTCTATAAAACATTTTAGTAAGTATAACTTTAATATAAAATTTACTCCAGGGACTAAACGCTAGGACCTGGAAGGGAAATTGCGAGTTGAAGGTTTGAAAGGTGTAACAGGAGGAAAACCTCAAAGCAGTTGCACTATGAAACATTAGTTAGGAGAGGGTAGAAAGTAAGATGGAAGAAAGAGAATATGAACCTAGATGTAGTAAGATGAATGAAAGGGATTGCAACTAGGAGGTTGTGCACCGTGTGAGGTGCACTGACAGCACAACCCTTACGAAGGCATGTAGTGAGTGTCCCTCACTTTTTCCAGAATCCTCTCACCTCTCCCAAAAACCCCAGATTATATATACAGCTTTTTATCCCAATCTTCCCTCTTCCAATTTGCGTGTGACCCAAGGAGGTTAGATTTTTGTGACCATACCCACCTCAAAACACTCTTATCTACCATTCAAAGGCGTTGGACTCTTGAACCACACTTCCCTACAGCTGCCACTGACCCCTTTCGTGTTTTCAATCCCAATGAAATGTTTTATGAAGTGTTGTGAAGAAAGTTCACTCAGCCCCTATATGGAAAACCGTTTTACTGCCCTCCTTTATTCATAGATTTTCTGATAAAAAGAAAAACTACGAAAATTAACTGAGTCCCGAAGAATATATATATATATATATATATATATATATATATATATATATATATATATATATATATATATATATATATATATATATATATATATATATATAAAGATGTAAAGCAACTATAAAGGAGAACTGTCTCTTCTAAAATTTTGAGTGATTTAATGGTCAAATCGCATGTACCCAACGCATCAAGTGATAATTTTAGCGTGGTCAGTCTGACGAGAAAAACATCCAAGAAGGTTTTAACGAACGCCGAACTGAAGAGCGTGTCATGACTTCACAACGGGGGGAGTTCAGGCAGCAGGGCGCCACAACCCCTCCCGCTGAGTGTGATCATTTTGGATCGGCTTTTATAAATAAAAAGACAGTCCATTACTGCAAGATTAACGTTTCCTTTGAATACTCTTCTCTATACTGAACGAAGAGAATAGCAAAGTATCCAAAACATCGTTCTTTCAAACAAATATCAGAACAGCATTTGGGAAACACGGTACATAATGAGAAATTCCAGACTTACTTCAGTATCTTGAGAATCAACCCCAGCCCCACTTTTTCAAGAACACTCACACACGCACTTACACACAAAAACACAAACAAAAGCCTTAAAACACCGGTTAGTGGAGCCACATAATATACCAGGAAGTCTTAAGAAACAAAAGAGCTTAAGAATTTCATTTCAGAGCTCCATTAATTTTGGCGTTGTTTTTTATTTCATGATACGATGAACTCTATTTCTTCGCAACCCGATCTGACAAGAAACAAATATACAAAAAGCAGCCAACTAATGTTTGTCTGGCTGACAGCTATTTTCATCCTGATTGATGACTTAAATCAAAAATTAAATCAAAGCTCCCAGAAAGCAATTATTTGGATCTGAGTTAACGAAAAATGACGTAACATTATCATACATAAAACGAGGTTCACATTTATATAAAAAAAATCTCTCCGTTTCCATGAAGTCATATCAAAACTACATTCATTGCTGTAATATGTAATAATGATGACTAAAATGACACAAGAATGTTGAGAATAAGAAAGAGGATTAAAAGCAGCGTGTGGTACGACGAAGAAGACTTGCTGAGGGAAAAAGGAGAATTCTGAGGTGGAGTTGCATATCACGAGAGATGATGTTCAGCTAATCGAAAAAAGGTGCAGCCAGTCCAGAGAGTAAGTTAGAAAAAGAAAGCTAATAATGAATATAAGAAGGAGAATCTGAACAAATACTTGCGGGAGAAGCATAGTACTTACAGAAGTAAATAGTGGAAAGTTAATGAACAAGTGTAGTATATATACTCTACATAGGAATAAATTATGCAAATAGGAAATGATATCTGTGTGGATACTAAAGTGTGATATTTTAAGATAACTGTGAAGGACAGAACAGAGGCAGAAATGAATAATACGAGGGAGGAAAGCTGAGTGCAGATTTCCAGTATATAACTGACAAGTAAGAGGCTGAATATGCAAAGGCACCAAGAGATGATGGGGGTATAAGTGATGTGAAACTGCAATTGAGTGGCTAACTGGTGTGAAAGATATGTCCACACGATGAGCAGGTTCCAAAGAAACGAGCAAGAGAAATAACTGATCCTACATGATAGATATAACTGTAAAAATCATAAGGTCATAACATTACTTAACTTACCATACAGAGTGTATCATAAGATTTTAAAAGAAAAAGTAAAACAAATGACAAAAAATTGACAGGGGGAAGAAGTGTGTATTCAGATACGAAAGGTTTATGGAAAAACTGCGCTGCGAAATAATTATGGACTTTAGTTTGTAATAAATCACAGCATCTAATGTGAATTTTTAGCAAGCACATGCCAGAATATTATGATATGCTTTGTAATTGTCATATGGTTTTTTTATATCCAAGAGATATTGTGTAGTGTATTCTGTATACTAATAATAGTTATGTAAAAATGTCTTTGTAATGTCAGAACTCACAAATATTAATGATTTAGATAACAGCATAAGTTAAAATTAATAATATGTTTATTAATAATACCGTAATAGAGAGAGGAGACTAAGTCAGACCAGATCGTGTGTTCTAGAGTTGTCATCACAAGAGGTAAGTGCATTGACAGTTAAGATAAGGAAAGACCGGCGCTCTTCATCTCTTTAATAAATGTCAATCAAATAATTAGCCACGTGATGTATCGATCGTGTTGAGATCTCGTCCAAAACGTTTTGCCTTAAAGTCACGTACACCTTTTTGAGAATTACTGGGAGCAAAAGCACATGGCAATTGCATCATGTTTAAGATTACGTTGCTCCGATCACGTATCGTTCTGATCGTGTCTCATGTGTCCAGGAGTCCAGAATGTTCTTTGGATCTCATTCCCAAAATGTTTTACATGATGTCATTCAGATTCTATGGGTCTTGGCCCCAAAACAATTTAGAATATTCTTTGGGTTTTTGATACAGAAATCATTCATTCTTATTCTAGAGACCTTTTGTGCTGGTTCTCTCTCTCTCTCTCTCTCTCTCTCTCTCTCTCTCTCTCTCTCTCTCTCAAGAAAGAGACGTTTGTAATGTAAAGTAAATTTATTGTAGTCATTGGTATTAATTTTAGCTTTTGAGATCTGATAACCATAGTAATTAGTGTTTTTCCAGTAACAGCGCCTATTAGGAAAGTGTGTTTAGTGAAAAGCTGCAGCATTTGGGGTAATCTTGTGAAAGCTTTCACAAGCTTGTGTAAGGTAAAATGAATTTTGCAAATTTAACCATGGTTAAAAGCTTATTTCCGAAATGAAAACATGTTACTCAAAGTGAGTTGGAATTTAGTGAGTGTTGTTTTAAACTGACGTGTTTTTCTTAGACCGGTCAATTACGTAAGATTTTTTTGTGAATTTATTTCATTAAATTTTTTACACATTTCAGTTTTGTGCATTTTTTTATATTCTTATATTTCCTAATTATTTGCTTAGATTTATTTCACATCTTAGTGTTTCTTGGTAAATTAATATTTTTTGTTGATTTAAGTTTGTTTAATAATTTGATTTAAGAATTAATTAAGATGTGTTTTCAATTATTGCTGACGTGACCTTAATGAAGCTATAAATGCACTCCTCCGCAGGGCACATCTTACGAACCATTGGGCATTGCAGAGCAACCACTACGCTCTGAGATTAAGGCCGAGAAACCGCCAACCAATGGGAGAAGACCATGCTCAGTGACGTCAGCGCTCTCTTGGCCAATCAAAAATCAACGCTCTCTCGACCAACCAAAAAGCAGACCGTGACCGCTGACATAAAAAAACGAGACCACAGCCACCACTTCATTCAGCTCCCGCCTGAAGAAGGAAGAAGGCCTCCCGGAACATGTCGCGATACCTACGATTCCAGAAGCACTGACGACCCCTGCACTCGTTTTTGGACCCCGCCCTCGGAATTTCCATTACCTTCGACTTTTGATATTTTTATAAATAAAACCACTGCAATGAACTTTGACATTTTTCTTAATTCTGTTACTAAAGAAGAAAAATGACTAATTAGAAGAGTTGAACGAATAATCTACATGATTAATGCAACCAAGGCTGCCATCATATTCAACAAAACATGTTTGAAAGAGGGCCTATACCCGAAGCATAATTATTATTATTATTATTATTATTATTATTATTATTATTACTTGACCAAATTACACAGAGAAAAATTACATTACAAAAACAGGTTGGCCTAAGCCGTCTAACCAATGTGATCAAGGCCTAAGCATCTGCCCCTCGATCTAAGCAGTGTTTAGCATAAATGCTTCCTGTAAATTACAGGACTTTCTTTGCAAACAGTCACTAAACAGTAATGTAAAATCACTAAACACCAACATTCACAACACACTTACACCCACTAAACACTCACACTTACTATACACTCACATTCACTAAACACACACACTTACTATACACTCACTAAACACACACACTTACTATACACTCAAAAACACTAAACACTCACTGAATACTCAAAACTCAACAAGCACTCACTATATACTAAAAGCTCACTAAACACTTATAAAGTACTAAACACTCACTAAATACTCACTGTACCCCAAACACTCAGTAAACATTCACTAAACACTCACCTAATCCTAAACATTCGTTACACACTAAACACTCACTACATTCAATAGGCACTCACTATACACTAAACATTCACTATGTACTCACTATACACTAAACACTCACTAAACATTCACTAAGTACTCTAAACACACACACTTACTATACACTCAAAAACACTAAACACTCACTGAATACTCAAAACTCAACAGGCACTCACTATATACTAAAAGCTCACTAAACACTTATAAAGTACTAAACACTCACTAAATACTCACTGTACCCCAAACACTCAGTAAACATTCACTAAACACTCACCTAATCCTAAACATTCGTTACACACTAAACACTCACTAAGCATTCAATAGGCACTCACTATACACTAAACATTCACTATGTACTCACTATACACTAAACACTCACTAAACATTCACTAAGTACTCACTATAAACTAAACACTCACTAAACCCTAAACACTCATTAAACATTAAATACTCACTAAACCCTAAATGCTCATTAAATCCCTAAGCACTCATTAAACATTAAACAGTCAATGAACATTCACTAATCACTCATTAAACACTCATTAGACACTTACACACTAAACATTCACTAAATACTATTTTCATAAGACATTCACTAAACACTCACTAAACATTCACTAAATACTTACTAAACATTCACTAAACACTAACACTCACAAAACGTTCATTAAACCCTAAACACTCACTAAACATTCACTAAACACTTACACACTAAACATTCACTGACTGCTTATACTTAACATTCACTAAACACTAACATTCACTAAACCCTTAGCACTTACTAACACACACTAAACATTCAGTAAACTCTAAACACTCACTAAACATTCACTGAATGTTAACACACTAAACATTGACTGAACATGAACGTTCACAAAACATTCACTAAACCTAAACACTCACTAAACATTCACTGAATACTTACACATTAAACACTCACTGAATACTTCGCATTAAACATTCACTAAACACTAACATGCACTAAAACTAAACCCTAAAACAAAACTAAAAACACCCTAAACACACTAAACATTCACTAAACACTCACTAAACATTCACTAAGCACTAACATTCACGAGACATATTCACTAAACACTCACTAAACATTCACTGAATATTTACACACTAAACATTCACTATATACTTACAAACTAAACATTCACAAAACATTCATTAAACCCTAAACACTCACTAAACATTCACTATATACTTACACAAACATTCACTAACACTCACAAAACATTCATTAAACCCTAAACACTCACTAAACATTCACTGAATACTTACACATTAAACATTCACTGAATACTTTGCATTAAACATTCACTAAACACTAACATGCACTTCACTAAACCCTAGACACTCACTAAACACTTACACACTAAACATTCACTAAACACTCACTAAACCTTCACTGAATGCTTACACACTAAACAGTCACTAAACACTAACATTCACAAGACATACTAAACACTCACTAAACATTCACTGAATATTTACACACTAAACATTCACCATATATTACACACTACACATTCACTAACATTCACAAAAACATTCATTAAACCCTAAACACTCACTAAACATTCACTGAATACTTAAACACTAAACATTCACTAACATTCACAAAACATTCACTAAACCCTGAAGAATCACTAAATATTCACTGAATACTTACACAATAAACATTCACTAACATTCACGAAACATTCACTAAGCCCTAAAAACTCGCTACACATTCATGAATACTTACGCACTAAACACTCACAAAACATTCACTAAACCCTAAACTAAATATTCACTAAACCCTAAACCAAACATTCACTAAACACTTACTCATAAACATTCACTAAACACTTACTCACTAAACCCTAAACATTGGCTAAACACTTACTCATTAAACATTAACGATAAAAAAAATTACAATTGCACTAAGCCCTGTTCAATTTGCAGGTTACCAGATCTTTAAAGATGGCCACAAGGCTTTTGCAGCGCCGCCTTGGTGGAAGGCCACTAAACGACGTAGTGCTCGTATAGAGATTGAAACTCCAGGTTTATAGGCTCTATGTTCTAAGTGGATCTTGTCTGGATCATTCTTGTCATCCCCGGGGTGACAGTAAGGAATCTGGGAATTCTGAAGGTTTCTGGGAATTCCAGAGGCTTCTGGGGCTTCCGAAGGCTTCAAGACAATCTCCAGGCTCTCTAGCCTTTGGGTTTCTTGCACAATACTAAAGAACAGTTTTATGGAGAAGAAATCGGAGACAAGAGGCTTCGAAGATTTCTTTGGGGGAAGCCCACATTCTTGGAGATGTATTCCAAACCCTTCAAGATGATCTCCAGGCTCTGAAGCCTTTGGAAACACATTGGATTCTCCAGGAATACTTCAAGAGCTGACGACTGCTTCAAAGGATCCTGGAGTCAAGAAGATGTCTTCAAGAAGACCCAGAAGTCCAGAAGTCTTGTCTCGTCATCGGGAGATATTTATATATATATCAGTAAGAGAGAATCCCATAAGATTAAAGAAGACAACTCGTTACAGCAAAGAAACTGTTTATGTGTCGGAAAAAAAACTCTAAGTAATGGTTAACGTGATTTTCCTTGAAGACATTTTGGAATCCTTCAGTCTCCATTTCCTGGAAGAACGAAAGAAATGCAATTCGCGCATGGGCTGAACTCCAAAGTCTCCAGGAACAATCTCGGGATGCATCAAATTGTCTGGAAGCCTTCAGAAGAGCAAGTGTCATATTTGAAAAGCTGGGTAAGAGAAAGCTAAGAGTAAGGTGAAGGGAAGGGTCCGACCCAGAGGCTGCTTCCTCGGAGGAAGGCAGGTATCCTGCCAGGCTGGGGAAGCGGGCCTGGAGAGGGCCCAAGCCCCTAAAGGTTGGGCCCCAAAAGCCCCCAAGGCTCACTAGTCTTTTGAGGGCAGCCTTGAAGGGAAGGGTCCGACCCAGAGGCTGCTTCCTCGGAGGAAGGCAGGTATCCTGCCAGGCTGGGGAAGCGGGCCTGGAAGGGGCCCCAGAACTTCAAGGATGGGGCCCAAAAACCCCCAGGGCTCGCCAGTCTCTTGAGGGCAGCCTTGAAGGGAAGGGTCTGACCCAGAGGCTGCTTCCTCGGAGGAAGGCAGGTATCCTGCCAGGCTGGGGAAGCGGGCCTGGAGAGGGCCCAACAGCTTCAAGGATGGGCCCAAAAGCGCCCCAAGGCTCGCCAGTCTTTTGGGGTGCAGCCTTGAAGGAAAGGGTTCGACCCAGAGGCTGCTTCCTCGGAGGAAGGCAGGTATCCTGCCATGCTGGGGAAGTGGGCCTGGAGAGAGCCCAACAACTTCACGGATGGGCCCAAAGCCCCCACAAGGCTCGCCAGTCTCTTGAGGGGTAGCCTTGAAGGGAAGGGTCCGACCCAGAGGCTGCTTCCTTGGAGGAAACCAGGTATCCTGCCAGGCTGGGGAAGTAGGCCTGCAGAGGGCCCAACAGCTTCAAAGATGGGCCCTAAAAGCCCCCAAGGTTCACCAGTCTCTTGAGGGCAGCCTTGAAAGGAAAGGTCTGACCCAGAGGCTGCTTCCTTGGAGGAAGGCAGGTATCCTGTCAGGCTGGGAGAAGTGGGCCTGGAGAGGACCCAACAGCTTCAAGGATGAAGCCTAAAACCCCCAAATTTTCATTATTATTACTATTATCATAAGAGATAGGTCCCTCTCTGTAGGAGAAGTACTGATGAATAATTATAATGACTGCGTCTACTTCATTTACATTTGCATAGAGCTTTCTCTATGCCTCTTCTGACTACCTTTTCATCATATATTTACTAATGTCAAATAATGATAATCTTTTCTATTGGTTTTATTTCCTCTAAAAGTTACAAATGTGACTGTAATAAGACACAAGGAAAAATAAGATACAAGTTAAACTAAGATACGACATAATCATTTATATAATGCAGGTAGATTACAGTTACTGGGTGGACTAGTGGGCTGAATTTTGACCATCCATTTGTTGATGCTGTTCCGTCGTGTTCTGGGGCACTGCGGTCTTCTGGGCCCATTCGAAGGGGCTGGCTAGAGAATGGGTGTGGGGAGATTCCCATGGGCAACACCCGTCCTCCAGCAGATCCCGTCGAAAGAACCCAGAAGATGGCAGCGCCTCCGGAGTGACACGCAACAGAGTCAACAGGAGGCCAGTCAGAACCCTCCAGAGTCCTGCTTAACTTGGGTGGGTTGTTCCGCCTGCTTTGTTTCTTCTTTGTCTGGACTTCCTCCACTTTTTCCTTCTACCTCCCAATTTGGCAAAGCGGTTCTTCATCTATTGGGCCTCCTCTCGAACGAACCCAATTTTCGCTCTTTCGTTGCTGAGTTTTTCCTTTGCCTAGACAATTTGCGGTTCCTCCTCAGCCAAGTCCCGTTGGAGCGACTGGGTTTGATCGCCCGGCTTCTGGATCTTCGACTGGACACTTAAATTATCCTTCTGGGCCTCTTTTCCAAGACTATTGTCAAGGGCGACATTTCTTGCTCGAGGAACAGGAACTTCTTGGCGTGAAGCTCAAGGGCGTCCTTCCAGCTCTTTCCTCATTTTCTTTCTCTCCGCTTCATGGGCCTTCACCTTTTCCTCGAAACAGGCGATGTAGACCTCATTCACATTTTTTTTCATCTTCCATTTCGAGTGTTTTTCCTTTGTTCTTTTCAAGTTCTGTTTCTTGACGAGCGAGGAAGTCCTTCAGTTGTTCGATATCCTTTTTTTTCTTAATCATGGCATCCTCCCATTCTTCATTTTTCTTCTTAAGCATTCGTTATTCGGAGAAAAGGTCCTTATTTTGCTTTCAATTTCCTTATCATTTTCTGAGCATCACATCTTTTCAGCTCTTCAACACAGGACCACTCTTTCCTAAACTCCTTCTCTAAAACCTCATTCTTTTGGATATGAAATTCTTCCTTCCGAATGGTGTCATCAGTTTCAGTCTGGTTTTCCAGTTCCTGAGAGCAGACTTAATCGTATTGGCCTTTCCATGTAGATGGTTAGTTAGTCCTCCAAAAACATTTTTAACAATATCATATCAAAGTTTTGAACTCCCTTTATAAATAAACAATAACACTGATCCAAAAAGATTCATAGCCAACAATTTCGCACAAACGTTTTTCAATACTGGAAACGTACCTTTCCTTCTACTTCTTCAAAGCATATAATTTTATTTACAGATGATTCTAACGGAAACTGGAATAAAAAAGGGAAAAAAAGATGAATTTCCAATATATGTTTTGAGAAAAGTGTTGAAGTCTTCAGTTCAGGCGAAATAAGATTCCAGAGGAAAAGAATCTGTCTCTTGTACATGTTTCTAGAAATGGACTCGGAATCTAGACTGAAAATACTGACCAGACCTAAAATTACTTATTTATTGGTGTCTCTCATTAAATCAGCTTTATAAACCATTGAATAAAATCGTTAAGAACCTCATTTCTATGCATACAAAGTGGAATTAATAAAGCAATGGCATTTTACCTTATATAAACGCTCGTATTCATGCTAATTCATCCATTCACACACACATAAACACACACACACACACGTGTGTGTGTGTATGTGTGTGTATGTGTGCGCGAGTATTTATGTGTAAAAGGGTCATACAGCTGTAGGCTTCTTATATATATATATATATATATATATATAATTATATATATATATTATATATATATATATATATAATATATATATATATATATATATATATATATATATATATATATATATATATATTATATATATATATATATATATATATATATATATATATATATATATATATATATATATATATATAGTTATATAGTATATACACACACACATATATGTGTGTGTGTGTGTACTACATATATATCTAAATATCTATATACTGTTTCGAGGGTTAATGTGATTTTTCCTTAGCAACATTCTTCAGGGTGCAATGTCCCTGCCTGCTTGACTTAGGGTAGAAGAGACTCTAACCTTTGGAAGCAACGCTTCTGGGAGAAGGACACTCCAAAATCAAACCTGTGAGAGGAAGGGACCCTTTAGCCATGGTAGGCAACCTTTCTAAGAGAAAATTACTCTGAATGCAAACCTTGTTATCGAACCTTGGACTGTGCCCTAGCTACTGTACCATGGCCTCTGATGGTCTTGGGTTTGAGTTCCCTTGCTCGAGGGTACAAACAGGCATTTTTCCTCTTTTTTGTTCACTTTCCTGTTTTTTGGAAAGTATGTCGGACAGGCTGATATGAAAGCAAATGTTCCTCAGTGGATTAACAGGAAAGCGCCTTTTTCTTTACTAGTTTTTTCCTTCTGAGTATTTTATAATTTAATTTCTTAATCCATCCTGACTTCCCTCCCACCGTTGTTGTAGCAAGCTTGGCATTTCCTATTTGCCTTACAAGATGTACCAGCTCCACTTTGTTGACCAATTTCTTTCTTAGCACTTAATATATATATATATATATATATATATATATATATATATATATATATATATATATACATATATACATATATATATATATATATATATATATATATATATATATATATATATATATATATATATATATGAATCACGAAAATTTGGAATGTGATGAATATATAAATAAAGACAAAATCCATGAAGGAAACATTGTTTCTCTTTCCTTCATGGATTTCTGTCTTTATTTATTTATAATATATATATATATATATATATATATATATATATATATATATATATATATATATATATATATATATATATATATATATATATATATATATATATATATATTATATATATATATATATATATATATATATATATCATGTCAAACTCCATTTGTGTTAAGAAGTCTTTTTGAGTGAAAACCAGGACTTTGAACATGTACTTTCGTAGTTTATTCAATATTTTCAAGTTCACACTGAATACAAAAGAAGCTGACAGAGCTTTATATACAAAAACAAAAGGGGGGGAGCAGGGTTACAGTTTGTTAATATGAGCAGCATATTCTCTAAACAAAAAAGACAAGGACAAAGGATCAAGGGATAATCCAGGGTGGAGATTAGCATTACCGGTGCATGTGGCTTCAATTAACACCATCTCCAGCAGATTCCTTTTCTGATGGTCATTGACCTTGTGGATTATCGATGACATATCCCAGTTAATTGCATGGTCTGTCTTAAACCAATAATCCACAATGCCATTATTTGTTAAGCCTCTTGAAATGGCATATTTGTGTTGGGAGCATCTAAATTTTAGTCCTTTTGATGTTTGACCAATATAAATCTTATTACATTCTTTGCAAGGAATAATGTAAACAATATTGTTTGAATTGGGCCAGCTATTCTTAATTACTTTATTTCTCAAAATATTATTATATTTAAATACTAAGTTAATATCAACAGTTTTTAAAATGGGCACTTAGTATTTAATTACAATAATATTTTGAGAAATAAACTAATTAAGAATAGCCAGCCCACGTTTAAACGGGGAGTCCTTCAACTGGCGCTCCTCCTGCAGCACAGCTAGTGCCTTCTCATATATATATATATATATATATATATATATATATATATATATATATATATATATATATATATATATATTTGTTCTTCGTTGGGGGGGAGTGGGTTCCGTTCCCAGCTAGAACTCTGCTGGCATAGTTGAATCTCCATTTGGCCAGTGAAGAATAAGAGGAATTTATTTCTGGTGATAGAAATTCATTTCGCTATAATGTGGTTCGGATTCCACAATAAGCTGTAGGTGCCGTTGCTAGGTAACCAATTGGTTCTTAGCCACGTAAAATAAATCTAATCCTTTGGGCCAGCCCTCTAGGAGCTGTTAATCAGCTCAGTGGTCTGTTTGAACTAAGATATACTTAATTTATTATATATATATATATATATATATATATATATATATATATATATATATATCTATATATATATATATATATATATATATATATATATATATATATATATATATATATATATATATATATATATATATATATAAATATAGATATATATAAGCCAGTTCCAATAACAAGTATACTGATGTTCAAGAAAACATGTAAACGATCAGCCGTACCTCACCATGAACAACGAAAGAATATAATGACCGAAAGCTAATTTAGCTACTTAAGCGCAGAGTTGCGGGGCAGAGGAAAAGTTTACAAAACTAAGTAATCGATTCTAACCTGCAATTACAGGTCTACTGAATATGTGTCCATCAAATAATGGCAATACTGTACCAATAAAAGGCATCAAGTTAACACCTTCCACCTATTGTCCATCTCCACCAATTGTACCTTTTCCTCAAACGCTGCTGTTAATCTAAATCACCTGCAAGAAGACGCTCCCAGGGTCCCTTTTCTGCCTGACTCAGCACTGATCTTTGATGGGCACCTATATTAATCTCAGTCTTCTGAAACACCTGCCACTAGGTTCACTATCGCTCTAGTGTTATGCTCCGGCACCCTTTGGTTTTGTAATACCCTCTGAATTGCATTGTATTGGCATATTCTCCTTCAATTTGTAAAGCACATCTAGTTTCTGTCAGCCTTTCCTGCAACACCTTTTCTACTATTTTTGTAGCTTGGTAAAATAGACTTATTCCTCTGTCAAGTTCCCACTGCACCCCTTTTCCCCTTTTATGCCATTTAACATGCATCTATATATGAACATGAAAGCAGATTACAATTAGCGGAATAAATTCTATTGGAAGTGCAATTAAACAAAAACACGCCAGAATAGTGATATAAAAGAACTAAACATTTTCACTGCTATCGTTCAAGAAGCAAATGACGAAAGCGTCTCCATTAGTGGCATAAAAACGGGCATCATTTTACTCGAAATAAAAAAGTGGAAAAACTAAAGTGCTTTCCGCTTTCGGCAAGAATTTGCTGGATGGTGTCTCTGTGAAAATGACGACGAAAAAACTCAGGAAGAAAAATCTTCATGAACTTCATTAAGAGACTAAAAACAGTTTCCTTCTTTTCACCAACGATTTTTCCTCTCTCGCCCTGATACACAGTCAGCTTCTTTAAGGAGGAGACGCGTCTCATTCATTTTCTCTTTGGGAGAATATATCGTGCCCTTGTTTGCGCGTCTCATAAAAGATCATCTTGTTTATTACATGCTTATTTAATTCTGTCACAGTCATTCTTTCATTGAATACTCTTTGCTAAATTGGGGAGGCCGTCTTCACCTAGGTCTCCCAGACTTTAAAATGTAATATTCTCAGGAGGAAAGTGAAAGTTTTTAATCAGAAAAATTTACTTTGGATGAAAAATGACTCATATGTACAATGTCCGCCCAGCCTCCATCTATAACTTATCTTTTGATTAAACACCCTTACAAGGAAAATATTTTCTCGTCATTTCCTAACATTCAGTTACTCTCTCTCTCTCTCTCTCTTCTCTCTCTCTCTCTCTCTCTCTCTCTCTATGCAGGTTGCTCCTTGTCCTCATTTCGTGACAATAAAAGACCTTTTACGGCGTTATAAATTTTAACGTCCTCTTCTACTGTACTTTTTTTTTTTTTTTTTTTTTTTTTTGAGAGAGAGAGAGAGAGAGAGAGAGAGAGAGAGAGAGAGAGAGAGAGAGAGGTGATCAATTTGTAAAACTATACATAGCCAAAATCATGTATGTTATAAACGTAATTATAAAAATACTTATGCATATGCAAATAAACTAATCACACAAATAAGATCCTACACTTCAAAATATATGATTTAACATGGTAAAATAAATTATGAGAAATGCGTTCGTAAATAAGCGTACAACTGGTTGTTTCGTAAACAACAATACTGAAACAGATGTTCACCTGTCGATTCTTGAAAGGATTACAGTAGTAACCGGTGACCTGACAGCTTTCAGTGTACTGCCATCAGACTCGCATAACACTCTAATATATTCAGCATTATTTTCTTTTGCCGTAAGGATATCATTATCGTAATTTTATAAAATCTCTCACCGTCCACGTTAAGAACTCAGCTTTTTTATGTTCATCATTATCTTGATTTCATTGTCATCCGGTTTTGCAACTTCTTCTTGCACGCGCATCTAACGAGTCGTCAAGCAGTCAATGGAGCCATGAAATGGGCAAAATCTAATAGACACACATTTTCTCTGAACATAACCTACGCTCCCATATCTAAACTAGGTAATTTATCAGTAAAATCATGCACGAAAAAGATTTATATATATATATATATATATATATATATATATATATATATATATATATATATATATATATATATGTATATATATATATTTATATACATATATATATATATATATATATATATATATATATATATATATATATTTATATACATATATATGTGTATAAATATATGTATATATATATGTATACACACACATATATAATATATTTATATACATATATATATATGTATATATATAAAATTTATATATACACACACATATATATATATATATATATATATATATATATATATATATATATATATATATATATATATATATATACATAAGTAAAATAAAAGCATGAAATCTTTCTGTGAGGAAACTAAATTTATGGGTTGTAAATCATTCTTATAATTACACACTATTTACACTTACATCAAAATTATCATTCGCATCTCTAAGAGAGCGGGAGATAAAGATCACACTCTGCAGATATTTCGATACTATTAATGCGTCTGCCTTATAATAATGTTAGTAACAGTTTAGTTTTTGACATAAGGAAATCTCCTGGCCCAAGTCCACTGAGCTCTATTCGAGGTATACGAACAATGATGTCAAAGTAACCAACCAGCTCCTACTTCGAATTTCGATTATCTTTTTCAGTATTACCGACGAAGAATGAGTAGAACAAAAAGCATCAGCAACAAATAACACACCTCACAGAGTGGTAAGTTAAGAATCTTACAATATAAGGGTTCTATAGCTATAAACAAGAAAATGCACAGGGAAACTTGACACATACTTCAATGAACACATAAGCAAGCACATGGTGCAACCACAAATTTACATACACATGAGTTTTATAAGAAAACACTTACCTTCCGCCCTAAGCCAGGAAAAAGTAAAAAGAAATAAAAACATATTTGCACAGGTTTATCTCGTCATACCAAGTGAGGTACGGGCAACTATCCTCCAGACACCACCAATCAGTCAGAATTGTTTTGGCTTTGTATCAGTCAGAAAGTTCCGCAAGGGACCAGATGATAATACGGCAACTGTGTCTGAACCCTGTGTTCCTGTGTGTGTGTGTGTGTGTGTGTGTGTGTGTGTGTCTTACCTTATCTGAGGTGAGTGTGATGGAGAGCTGGCGAGTGACGGAACTGTAGAGTTTGGGATGCGATCTCTCCAACTCTTGCCCGATGCATGACACCCGGGGGAAGACCTTATGACGGGAGACACAAGCAAAGGTCGATGGATTAAAACAGTGACAAAATGCGTTGTTATCAAGTAAAATAGATTTTTGTAGCTTGAGAAATATCAACCATAATTTTAACAAGTTACCATGATAATGATGCACGTGAGTGATAATAATAATAGCAAAAATGATGCTGAAGGAGAAACAAGAGGATAATACAGGAAACCAAACGATTTCAGAACTCTACCGAAGCAGATTTAACACAAAAATATCTAAAAAAAATTATATTTCTACAACCTTCATAATTATCTTCTATAAAATATACAGGACTGTGAGACGTCAAATCTGTACAAAATAACTCGGATACTCATTCCGCCTCGTCAAATAAACAAGCTTCTTATGTGGCTCAACAATTATGCGTCCATACCAGCTATAGGGTATTTTACACAACTTGACTGAAAATTTCAAGGGGGTAACTTTTAAACTCCAATTCCCCAGCCCTTTGGAAATTTGCACATCACGCAGAATGGTAAGAATGCAGCCATTTTCAATTTCCGGAATCGGCATCCCACCAGTCAAAAAGTGTGGTTGTAGTCTGGGGCATTTCTTCATACCATGGGGTCCTCAACCTTTACATGACACTCCTCACCCTGGGACAAAGTACTGTACATCCTTATCCAGAGTCACTGGTACTTGCTAGGACAGCAATGCCAAGACTGTACCCCTTACTACTTCTGCAGTAGTAGTCCTTAATAAATTGACTGGTCTGATCTACGTAGTTGCTGTTACTTCTTAAGTTAGTGGCAACTAAGCTATTTCACTCGTGTGGGATGCCGTGAAAAGAAAATACTAGCATTCTCTTCACTTGTGTGGTGTGGGAATACCCAATAGCCAGAGGCATGTGTTCACAACCCCATATCTGCATTGATGTTGCAAAAACAAATTGTAAATATATACATATATTATATATGTATATAGACTACATACCTACATACATACATAATGTGTGTATATATATATTATATATGTATGCATTTTATAATATATATATATATATATATATATATATATATATATATATATATATATATATATATATATATATATATATATATATATATATATATATATACCAGAAAATATGAAACATAAATACCTGTTTTGTCTCTCTTTATCTATGAAATTTTCAGAGGACATAAATTAGAAACATGAAACACTGGGGAAAATCCTGACCTGAATTTTCTGTCTCTTTATCTAGGAAATTTTCAGAGGACTGCTAAATAATGGTGGAAATTTCACAATATGCCAACAGGCAGCACCGCTATGCATTAGTCCTCTGAAAATGTTTTAGACATAAAGACGAAACCGGCAAGGAATTACACCTAGTGTTTCATTTTTCCTGTGGTAAAGCTGCATATGTCAATCATGTGTAAGTCCTGTGATTATAATCAAATATATATATATATATATATATATATATATATATATATATATATATATATATATATATATATATATATATATATATTATATAATATATATGATATATATAATATACATATATATACTGTATATATATATATATATATATATATATATATATATATATATATATATATATATATATATAATAGACATACATGTACATATATCTGTACATATACATATGTACACACATATGAATATATATAATTTATTTATTTATTTGTATACATTTACAAAAAACTAATATATTAAGTGCTGCAAATACCTTTGCAGACGGTCAGCGTCAGTGCACTGAACTCTTACATCCTGAAAGCACTTTCTCACTCACTGGTTATTATCTCACACACATTCCATTACCTGTTCAAAGTCTTTCTCTGCGTCTTCCTCGTAACAAATCCAATTATACACTCTCTCCACCAACCTATCCACATCAATTTTCTCCACGTGACTCAACCACCAAGAATCCAAAGATCCAACTTTTCATGTATGGTAAACACTTCTTTATTTTCTACAGACATTTTATACATTAATTCATCTCATCAACTTCAAAACTTCTGTCTCATTTGTATTTGACATACACACTTCTGTTCCAAACAAGAGAGTCAGCTCAATAATTCCTTTATACCATTCCAACCCAAGACCTACACATCCAATTTTCTTCCAGTCAATATCTTTTGCACAGACTCTGCAACCTTCAGAGTTTCATTTACCATGTGACTTGCCTCTTCTCTCATTCTACCACTGTCCATTACATTTACTCCAAAATACAAGTACACTGCTTATTACTTCACCCTTTGGGTTTCCATTTACCTTTATATTCCTACACATGCTCACAGTCATTTCTAACTTTCTGCTCTTATAAATAGCAAATTTGCAAAACGTTCACTACTCCACATGTCATTTACTGTAATTTTCTATCTCACACCTAAATATTCTATCTTTTTTTATGATCTTTTCTTCAGTCCACCCATCAAGATATTAAGCAGGCAAAGAGACAACTTTCCCTGGTCCCAAGAACAACTCTAACACCAAACCAGTCACCCTACAATCTGAATATTCTGATGTGTGATTTCTTTTCAATAAATGTACATATATATATATATATATATATATATATATATATATATATATATATATATATATATATATATATATATATATATATATATATATGTGTGTGTGTGTGTGTGTGTGTGTGTGTGTGTGTGTATGAACTACTAATATACGTGGTAATCAAACGCCACAAAATAATATTCAAACTATGACTTCAAAATATCACTTAGTCTGAGGTATAAGTATGTATGTACGTAAAGAGCATATCAATACACAGGTGCATGAAAAATCAAGCAATCTTATTAATCTAGATTCCATCCCATGCTTGAAAATAAAGACTCGTCATCTCATTGTCATTCGGATTCCCTCTGCGCAACACGGAACTCGTCTGTTTACGGCGCGTGCACAAAGCTCTTATGCTCGTCCCGCAATGGATAATGTAGCAGAGGAGGGAGGACGACGACTGTGGCTCACTGGAATAATTTTGTATAATGAATCTGGTAATGAAATAGTTTCTCAAATTCCAGCGAACCCGGATAATCACATGCACCCAGGAGGAGGTTCCTCTTGCGAGGTCAGGCCGCACGGAATGGGCTAGTCGATGCTTTTATCTATTTCGAGCATGAAAAAAAAAAAAAAAAGAAAGGCGAGCCTCATGCACTGCTTAGATGGAAGATTACAACGTTAAGTCTAAACATACGGAGTGTACAAAACGTCTTAATTACTGTTTCTGTCTATCATGAGCAAGAGCAAAAAATCACACTCATTAAAACTGCCGAAAAACCGAGCCCAAAATGGAAACAAAATGTAAGTAGGAGCAAAGAGAATTGTTTTATATTGTACGTATGAATACGCGAAAACATAGCCTTGACAGGGAGAGGCATACAAAGCTCAGGTCGCCTCAATTACATACATACAGTACATTATTGTATAGGATTTCTTCTTTACAGAAAACACCTTATATACAGTATTCATATATATGCAAGCAGATAAAGGATTTTACAGTTCTATACATGCTACTATAATATACGCACACACAGAATACTTCTTCTTCTTCGTTTTTAACGTGTTTTTTTCCCATTTTTATATGGAGTAAGCACGATGCCTTCTTTTGAAGGACTTTGATATGGCGGTAGGGTAGGCCGTAGCCTCGATCGGCTGCCCTGCCTGACACAGAATACGCACACACATAAATATGTGTGTGGGTGTGTATGTATATTACATGAAGACCTATAGTTAAAAAAGTTAAGTATACTTAGTTTAACCAGACTACTGAGCTGATTAACAGCTCTCCTAGGGCTGGCCCCAAGGATAAGACTTATTTTATGTGGCTAAGAACCAATTGGTTACCTCGTAACGGGACCTACAGCTTATTGTGGAATCCGAACCACATTATACCGAGAAATGAATTTCTATCACCAGAAATAAATTCCAGTATGGAACTGTATACTGTATAAGGTGTTTTCTTGGAAAGAAAATATTCTGTACAGTAATGTTTGTAGCTGAGACGGCCTGAGCTTTGTACGACTTTACCTTTCCCTGTCAAGGCCTTATTTTCGCTCATTCATACGTACAAAATAAAATAATTCACTTTGCTCCTACTTACGCTTTGTTTCCATGTTGGGCTCAGTTTTTCGGCAGTATTTAGCTCCACACACACACACACACACACACACACACACACACACACATAGATATATATATATATATATATATATATATATATATATATATATATATATATATATATATATATATATATTATATATATATATATATATAATATTATATATATACTGTATATATATACATATATATATATATATATATATATATATATATATTTTATATATATATATTATATATATATACATATATATATATATATATATACATATATATATAATATATATATATATACACACATATATATATATTTATATATATATATAAATTTCGTTTATAAGTTGCAGACTTGTGTCAAATTCATGCTTATAACGAATGAAAGTGAATTCCCCGCTCCCAGTTCAAATAAATGAACTTAAAACTGCAGGAATGTAAAGAATTATTTATTACGAAATCTGGGATATAACGAACTATTTTGTACGTCCCGGTGACAGTTTTATTAGTAAAATATACCTGTTGTAACGAAGTGGTAATTTTATTGTTAAACAAACATCAAGCAATTGTTATCCCAGTGAAACCGAAGAATTAATGCTGTGTTACTTTCTCATTAAAGGTTTTAAATACAGGAAAACTACAAACATAACTTTAATTTTGTTTTAAACATTAGAACGCATATCCAGTTCTTAAGCTAACAATGGCTTTTATTGAAATGTATTAGAAATCTTGACACACTTAGAAGGATCGATACTTTATCGTATGGACTTATCTATATCAAAACAAGGGAGGTAATACAATCATTTCAAGTATCTCCTTCTATACTGAATGATGCCTATAACGAATTGCAAACGACAGTCCCCAGTATATATATAAATATATATATATGTATATATATATATATATATATATATATATATATATAGTTAGATATATGTAAATACGCACACATATATGTATATATATATATATATATATATAAACATATACATGTATATATATATATATATGTGTGGTAAATGTATGTTTCCATACACTCTGAAACGCATAGAGCAATTTCAACCAAACTAGGTATACATATGGACTTAGCATCTCGAAAGAACATTGTGGGGTAAGACATCACTGGCACCAAAGGGGCATGTCGGAAGGGGATGAATGCAAAAATTACAGAAAACGACAGATATTAGTGTCTAATCCATAGTTTTCGAGGTCGTTGAGATGAATAGTGACACTCCCGATGCCTTTCAAGTCTAAGTTCAGCCCTGATAGAAAGAGGGGGTGAGAAGCAGGTGGGAAGGTGGTGATGTGTAAAAATAACTGAAACAAAAATATTAGTGTCTAATCCATAGTTTTCAAGGTCCCTGAGAAGAACAGTGACACTCCCAATGCCCTTTAATTCCAAGTTCAGGCCAGCAGCGGGGTGTGAGAAGGGATGGGAAGGGGGTGACATGGAAAAATAATTGAAAACTACAGATATTGGTGCCTAATCCATATTTTTCGAGGTCGCTGAGAAGAATAGTGACACTCCTGGCGCCCTTCAAGATGGTAACGTAAAAATAACCGAAAACTACAGATATTAATGTCTAATCCATAGTTTTGAGGTTGCTGTGATGAATAGTGAAACTCCTGATGCTCCTCAAGTCCAAGTTCAGCCCAGATGAAGGGGGTGGGGTGAGAAGGAGTGAAAAATAAAATGGCAAAAATGACAGATATTAGAGTCTAATCCATAGTTTTCGAGATCACTGGGATAAATAGAACATTCTCGATGCCCTTCAAGTCCAAGTTCAGCCCCGATAGAAAGGGGGGGGTGAAATATAAAATGTCAAAAATGCTGGGCAATGTAACTGAAGCAACTATCTTAACAGGAATGGCGATGAGAGAGAGAGAGAGAGAGAGAGAGAGAGAGAGAGAGAGAGAGAGAGAGAGAGAGAGAGAGAGAGGAGAGAGAGAGAGTTTATCGGTTGTCATTCAGAGATTTCCCGGGCAGCGCCAGGTTGGTCAGCTAGTATATATATAATGTAAGGAGTATATACATATTTACGCATAATATGCAGCTACAACACGTCACATTTTACTTTGATCAACAAAAGAAAAAACTAATTTTCTTGAAGAACTGCTAGACTACCGAGAGTAGTTTTGAGACATCAAAGGATGCCTCGTTGATAGGATTTTTCTCATAAGGAACCCAATTATGTCTACGGCCGCCAGAGAGAGAGAGAGAGAGAGAGAGAGAGAGAGAGAGAGAGAGAGAGAGAGAGAGAGAGAGAGAGTTGAGGTGGAGACACTTTGTTACCATGTTAAAGATTATAATGATCAGATTTCCACTCCTTCCTCTTATCTCTTGTTCTTACTACTTAAGCACACGTCTACAATAGACACCCACAGGCACACAATATATATTTGAGTGTATATATATATACACACATATATACATATATATATATACACACATATATACATATATATATATCCCACACACACATATTATATATTATATATATATATATATACAATTTCTATTTAAGTCAATGGTATTTTTTGCAGATAGTATCTGCTTGTCAAGACTTTGAATCAGTCTATACTCCTTTTTCCCTTCTGGCAAGTTTCTCGGGAATAAGTAAAAATGATTCAAGATTCTTTCCATTTACTCGTTCTTTTTCTAGTCGACGGACTGTTTCCCCACCTCTGTCAAAGGCTTCATCAGGACTGGACTAAATTGACATACACGGTTTTTATTACCCATGCAGTAATAAACAAGTAAAAAATGCAGTGAAGTTTCTTCAGCACAACCGAGTTTTCTGTACAGCCGCTACAGCGTATAATCAAGGCCACCGAAAACAGATCTACCTTTCAGTGGTCTTAGTACAATGGTGTATGAGCCACGGCCCATGAAACTTTAACCATGGCCAGGTGGTGGCCTATCCTATATCGTTGCCAGAAGCACGATTATGGCTAAATGTAATCTTAAATAAAATAAAAACTACTGAGGCTAGAGGGCTGCAATTTGCTATGTTTGGTGATTGGAGGGTGGATGATCAACATATCAATTTGCAGCCGTTAGCCTGAACAGTTTTTAAGATCTGAGGGCGGACAGAAAAAGTGCGGACAGAAAAAGTGTGGAAGGACAGACAAAGCCGGCACAATAGTTTTCTTTTACAGAAAACTAAAACTGTGTATGTTGATTTATAATCCACTCCTGATGAAGCTGCCGAGAGAGGTAGGGAAATGGTCGGTCGACTCAAAAAGAATAAGTAAATGGAAAGAATCTTGAATAATTTTTCCTTATTCCTGAGAAGCTTGCCAGAAGAGAAAAAAGAAGAAGTATAGACTGATTTAAAGTCTTGATAAGAAGACATTATCTGCAAACAATGCCAACAGCACCTGTTAGTTCCTAAGTACCGATGATATTGAGAGAGCAAGAATAATTATTTTAGCAAGTCATCTGATTGTTTTTAAATGAAGACAATAAAAAATATATTTGCCGTAAGACTTCCGTATATACAATCACAAAACAATCAGAATTACAGCTGCTTCAGACACCAACACAAACGTCTCATCAGCAAATCGTCGACAGCCTTACAACTTGTACCATCAATTTTTACAACTGATCTCTTATTTCTTTAACTTTCAAATGAATACCATATACTTCGGAAGTTTGAATTTCGAGTCAATGGCTCCTTCAGGGTTGTTCCACATAAATAGGGGTTTATGTTCAAAATAATAATAATAATAATAATCTCTACCTTGCAGGCACCCCATGCTCTCTAATCAAGGATCCTTTGTTCTAACACTTCTGCCCCTCCTTTCCTTCTAACACATCTCACTTATACGGTAAATATATTTATCGTGGCATAAACCTTTCTTTCCTGTTTAATGCCTTAATTGCTTAAGGTTTTTTGATCAAATATGTAAATGGCCTCTTCAATCATCAGTTCAAAGTTAAGTATCTTCGGTAACTTTCCTCAGTAATAGGTTATTCCGTACTTTCAATTCCCCAAACATATTTTCTCGGCACTCAAATTTCCAAAACACATTTTCCCGGCATTCAAAGAAGCTGGATTTTGTACTATTTTATTTCCCAGTCATCGTCTCTTGATATCAGTCTGACAATATCTTATTAGTTTTCTAAAACAAACAACACACTTCAACTTAAATTTCAGCTACGAATGCACTGAGAGATCTCGGTACGCTTCAGAAACGAAGTATAAATAGACTTAAATGTGCACGAGTGAAATTGATTGTTCCAGGCTTCACGATGTTTTAATTACCACCCCGGGCATGACACTGCTTCATCGTTAAACTGGCATCTCCCGCACGAAACGTTCCCTGTTTATTTCCATCCTGTTTTGTGCGGAGCATTTTCTCTTTCGTTATACGATTAGTCACCATTTCTGTTACGAAGGCATGCGCATTACTCATTATCGTCGGCTGACTATTTGTTCCTAACCTGTCAACAACGTCGCTTTCCTCGAGCTGCACTTCTTAATTTAACCCAGTCAAAACTTCTCTTAAATTATCCACTTACTCATAAAGAATTGACTCCTCAAGATATAATTACTTAAAATTTAAGAGACTGTCGGTGGCCCGCTGTCATTAAGCAACTTAATTAACGAGGGGATTTTTGGCAAAGTTTGCCCTGGGCTCACGAGATAAGGGTCTTGTTTGGGAAGCGTCTCGTATCACTTATCAGATAATTAACAAATTAACTATTTACACACGTGGTACATTTAAATGGATAAGTACAACGACAACTTTACTGTTTTCGATGCCTTTACCAAGATTTTTAGAAATGGCACCCGGATGTATGAACAAAACAAGGTTGATTATGAAAGAAGCATTTTAAATGATTCATGAAACACATAAGAAAGCAGAGAAGTTCATGGTATGAGAGTGGATGGCATGAAGGACTGACTGAACCAGTAGACCCGCGAATTCACGACAGGAAATCACGGTTATCTTTGATTTCTTATCTTTTTGCAGAGATTATTACCGGCGGTCAATACAAGTGAAAATAAGAGGAGCTTGTGCATTTTGTTCAAAGTGCTTCTCTAGATTTGGAATGTGTGAAATAACATGACTTTGTCATTGTGATTATTAAGTGTTCTTATTGGTCTGACATCGATAAAAAACCAAAGTTTTTTTGCACGCAGTATTCAAACGCATTCTTCACTTATTACAAATTTAAAATAGTATGGCCCAATACATGCTTCATTTCAAAATGTTCAATATAATTTCAATTTCTGTTTTAACGCACTGGGGTGTATTCCGTAAGCCAACACCTTTTTTAGTAAACATATTAATACCGCAAATGGCATTAACCAATATCTCACCTTTTTCTGGCATGCATGTAAGCTTACTATTGTGTTTTGACCTATGCACTACAGATATTTTATATAAAATTACGAGTCAATTGAAACACAGCTTCATTATAGTCGTATGTACCTCATCGAAATTATGACCAATGTTGTTGTGACGCGCATTTGGCCTGGAATCTGGAAATTCTTGCATTGTATCTGTCCTAATACACAACCGATTCGATGAATTAATACTAGGGTCTCATTGGACCGCAGCATTGAATAAGAGGACATTTTCTATTACTTTACAAATGAAGCGCATTAGTGCAATTGAGAGAGAGAGAGAGAGAGAGAGAGAGAGAGAGAGAGAGAGAGAGAGAGAGAGAGAGAGAGTAAACAGAATTCGATAGAGAGCTGCATCTACATTAAATTCCCGTCGATGGCTATCATGATAATATACGATTTTTTAAGAATCTTCAGTTTTCTTTGTTGGTTTCGGATATTGACTCCGGCAAAAGAAGCTATTAAGAGAGAGAGAGAGAGAGAGAGAGAGAGAGAGAGAGAGAGAGAGAGAGAGAGAGAGAGAGCGTTAATGGCTATTCCGGCATCGTGACGTTGGAAATTCGACGTTTGAAAATAATAATTTCGCATATTTTAAGTAATGACATCATTGCTTTATCGCTGCTTGTTGCAGGTAAGAGCATAAACAACTAATAATGCAAACCACTGGAGTACTTTGACAGCACTCCAAGTTGAAGATCCGCCACTAGCATTTGCGAATCACCGAATGAAAATCGCAAGCATATGAGAGATACAGCTGACATCACACAGAGGTCCTGCGGTCATGTGAATTTCGCAGAAGTATGAGAGATACAGTTGACATCACACAAAGGGATACAGCTGGCATCACACAAAGGCCCTGCGATCAAATGAATTTCGCAGAGGCATGAGAGATACAGTTATCACACAGTGAAAGCTGTGACCTTAGTTCCACAATGGACAAGTCTTCCCTTCATTTTTGTAACCACACAAGCAGATGAAAGGCAGTCCACAATTTCTGTATACTGTAAATCCACCTGTCAGGTAAGTCCTACAATATTCACTTGTGGCAGCTTGCATGAACTGGAGTATTCATATACCGCAGTATACCCGGAAATCTGCCAGCAAAGAAGTACAACGAATTTATCAACTTCTGGCCAACAAAGGGTATCAATAAAACAAAATGAATGAAAGCATTCAAGGAAAATGGGGAAATTTAATACCAAGGACACTTAAAAAAAATTGTAATCTACCTTGTTGCGTCATACAGCACGACTTTCAAGGAAGAAACGAGGGCATTAAAAAGTACTTTAAAAGAGGCTGCAGCTCGAGAACCTCTACAATAGCCTCAGAATATTCAGTCGCCTTTACCTCAAGTTATTTATCCTTGGTGGTGCGGAATAGTGCTACGCCTAGTAAAAAGATGAAACAGACGATCAACATCGCCTGTAAATTTACATGTTTAGTGTAAAATCCCCGATACTTAGAATATGACTACGTTGATCATAATACCAAACATCTTGGCAGACGTGACATTTTCCAACACTTTACAGACACACAACAGAGAACCTACATTAGGGAAATTGCAGAGCAATTTATAATAAGGATCACATTCTTACAGAGTCACTATTCAACCATTCTGTATTAGTGAAGACTATCAGTTTCTGTAGAAAAGCCGTCTCTTCGAATGACAAGTTGCTTTCTGCCAATCAATATACATTGGCAATAACTACGAAAGAAGCAAAAGCATGCGACGAAAACTAAAAAATGTTTCAAACTAAGAAACATCTCAATACATTCACTCGTAAGAGAGAGAGAGAGAGAGAGAGAGAGAGAGAGAGAGAGAGAGAGAGAGAGAGAGAGAGAGAGAGATGAACACGTGAACTACGAAATTAGGCATTCAGAAACTGTAGTTCACATTAATACCAAACTTGTCCGTTCTCGTTGTATTAAAATCTGCCTTTTGTTTGCTTTGTAGCAAATAATCACTGACAGAGCTGGAACGTAAAAGCATAACAAGAGAATTCGTAAGGCAAATAAACTAATTAACACATTTTTTAAATCAAAACATTCCTGCCACCGTTACATGCTGAAAGGTAATAAAAAAAATCGACCATAATATTAACGAAGACCAAGTTTAAATGCTAAAACTTACTCAAACACACAATATGTACTGTATATATGTATATACATACAGTGTATATATGTATATATATATATATATATATATATATATATGTGTGTGTGTGTGTGTGTGTGTGTGTGTGTGTGTGTGTGTGTAACCCAACCTTATTTAAGTGAACAGAGAATAGAGTAGGACATACAAGGCAGTAATAAGACGTCAGTTTCTAACGGCTCAAGCTCAGAGCAAGTTTGTGGCCTAATAAGCCACCAAATTATCTGGCTAACGGCTCACTAATGTCAATTATATCGCATTTTAGTGCATATCTGATGGACGCATTTAGCGATGTTGGCACACGCTCTAATTAGCTCGTACGCATTACGTTTTTTTTTTTCTCGATTATTTATTATTTTTCCATTTCAAAATGACAATTTCTTGTGCGTTTTAAAGAATGGCCTATTAGTTTTCGAAAGCAAATAATTACATAAAGAACGAAGCAAAACGAAAAGCATGGAAGCAGCCAGGGGATACCACTGTGATCTTGAATCCTAATATCACAATTTCTCATTCATTTTCTTTCACAGGGGGGCTTCTGAGTGAAACAAAACGCACACCTAAGTGACAGTGAAGAAAGATCTCAGGGCTCAAGTCGCTACAAAAATAATATTCCTAACAGCACGTGTGAAGGCAGCTTAGAACACACATCTTTCAGCGAACTCTGAGAGCATTCAACGCATGTCTGAACCACAAAGTAAGTATAACCTGCTCGGCTTCATTTTTCTCCTGATGATGTACTTGTTTCAAATTGTTTGACTTCTCTCTCAACAATCTATCGTCTACCACAAGGATGATGATGATGCCTTAAATGAAAATCCAGTTAACAAAACTACTTTCATCAACCCGTGCTGGAATTAGCATGAGTCAATCTATCTCTTTTTCTCGCAGAAACTCACAACACATACTATTCACACAATCTCTCTCTCTCTCTCTCTTACTATTCATGATGATGATGTAACCCATGACCGACCACGGAAAAGTCTCTAATTACAGACCACCCTTAAACTAGATCCAACCGAATAAAAATTAAATAAAATATATATCAAAACAGATAAGCCTCTGAACTATGTCGCCAAATTTAGCGCTCGACATTACACAAGGGTTGACAACCTTCGCCTTCTCTCATTAGGCTCTTGACTAGAATGATAAGCATATTTAGAGAAGGGCGGGGGGTGGCGGGTGTGGGGGGAGAGAAAGATGATACACACCAAATAAATAAATAAATGAATATATAAATTTTTGTTTTACCATACTCTTTTTTTATCCTTAAAGGGAGGGGGCCAGGTGTCAACCTTCTGTCTTTCAGCGAGCATTTATCGAGTGAGGTTTTTAACCACACACCTTGGGCCTTGGATGCTGAAGGGGCTTGCGTGTGGACAGCGTCTGTCTTTTTTTGGAGGTAATCCATCCAAATACTGAACAGAATCAAAGAGTAGGTGATGCAAGGAAGGTACCTGGAGCTTTACGATATGTACTAAAGAGAACAGTGTTCATGAAAGCAAAGGCTGGGGCGTATTAAGGGCCCCAGTCAACTCTTCTCAATGGAGTGTGGATGTTGAATGTGGCAAAGAAAAAGTTTGGCATCAGATGAAATGAATAGTTTGCTCAGTTACGTAGTAGATATTAAGCAATAAACAATGAACGGACGAAAAATACAGAAACATGAAAATGATCCATTAAATGGTTTGAATGTCGTCTTAGCCTTACTGTGAGGAAGGGTTAGAGAAAATTGGATTGGTCTAACGTTTTAAAAGAAAGGAGAGCCCCCCCCCCAGTTGAGTGGTGGCTGAATGGGACATAAAGAGGTTTGTTGGAATGGAATAGCCCTTGTGTCACTTATAGATTTGCATAAATCAAACAAAAAAAGGACTTGAAAACTCACCTCACAAACCTCCCACCCGCCGGCCAAATTAGCGACGGAGCGCAGCCTCTGTAGGCCTAGTTTTTTGTTGAGGAGACCTGCCCTTTTGAGTCTGGACCGAATGTACTGAGTGACAAGACACTTGGCCTGGGAGACAACAGCCTCCACGTTGACACTCCTCCAGCCGATGGTGGTGGAGATCTTCCTCGTCACTACGTCGCTCACGTTGGAGAACCGTCGTCTGCTGTCCACACCAAAAGAATAAAAAATATCAGAAGAATGTTCGTCACTTTCACGAGATCCAAACACATATTGCCTTCATTAAAAAAACAAAAATATCTTACGTAAGGATAAGGATAGTTCCTGTAAAATAGAAAATGTGAAATTCACAATGAAATACATTAATAAATAAATGTGGAATTAAGTAAAAGACACTTTTCGAGACACATCAAATGAGTATTTTTAACTTTCAACAATGGCATTCCGGAGGAATTAAAAAGTAAATGGTTGGGGGACTTGTTGAGAATGAGACTTGCCTGCTCCATGACCAAGCTCCTAAAACTAGTTTGCGATTATTCATCTCCCCAAAACTTCACCTGTGTTCTCAGCCTGCCTCTGATTTTGAATCAGTATGACCACGATACAGATCCTGATGTCAAAATTAGCCATGTTTGCATGAAGCATGACTTCCAAACTGTTTTCTTCGAGTCTAATTATTTTGACAGCAAGGTACATCAATGTGACATGGCACAAGATAAGTAATTTCCATATGCGCCTCTTGAAGGTTCACAAAATTGAGAAAATTTTCAGGATCAAACATTTTCTCTTTATACATTTTCTTTCCTTAGCATGGCTGCTCTATATCTGTATTCCAATCCTAACTTTGCACTTCATTAATTGTTCCCCTTTATCTATAATAAGTGTATTTATGTATGCTGCAGGGTATTCTTATTGTGCGAAAATCTCTGTAATTATATTGGTTATAAATCTTACTTTCCGACTGCATTTTATTTTTTTTAGTAATTTGCTATTTTTTTTATAATCCCTTTACTAAAATGCAAGCTCACTGGTGTCCGTAATACAAAATCCCAAGAAATAGCAAAAAATTTTGTGGAGGTATTTCTTCTGTGGGAAAATAACAGGTAGCGCAAGAAAGGTAGCAGGAACTCCATAATCATAATAAGTAACAATGTTTACGAATGGAAAGGCTGGCGGCGGCATATAATTAATGGAAAAACTAAAAACAATTTGGACTGAAAACTTCTTATATCGAGAAATAGCCTACACGTACCTGTAGCAGTCGCCTTTCTATTAATAAGTATTTAAACAACGCCTTAAAAACATTTAGATTTCAAGACTGTTGCAACTTGAGGAAAATATACCCACTGTCTAAATTATATGATACTGACTTTATTTGCGCATTTGTATGCAGTTATCTGTCGTCTGCTACAAAAGTGCGTGCTCAAGCCTTCTGCCTGCGTTATGTCCGTGGCCGGATCTAACAAAACAAACAAGGCAAGCACAGAAGACTAGCTCTATTTTTCTCTTATTTTACCTCGTGAATTTTTCATACTTCTATCTACGCACCTATGACAACATCGACGATTAAAATAGTAACAGCAATAGCTATATATTTATTAAAAACTCTACCCGATGCTCTTTCCAACACAACAAACCCGTTGTATAAATGGTGATGACAAAGCATTATTCCAAGTATTAGTAATAGCTCTGTTTTAGATGTGATCTAACTATATATATATATATATATATATATATATATATATATATATATATATATATATATATATAGAGATATATATATATATATATATATATATTATATATATATACATGTATATATATATATATATATATATATATATATATATATATATATATATATATATATATATATATATATATATATATATATATATATATATATATATATATATATATGTTTACGTATAAATATATATATCCATAAAAAAGCCCTAACGAATACGCTACTTATTAATTCAGTTACTAATAGACCAACCTGGCCTTGCACTAGCACTGGCTCTTTCTCTGAGAGCGGCCCATATGCCAGTGAAGAGACGAACAGAAAAAAACGACCATGTCCTCCGACGGGACGTCCCGTGGAGATTTGGTGCCGTAGAGTCACTTCGGTTAATTGGTTTGACATTTCCTTCCTTTTTCCGCTCCCTGTCTGACGAGAGACCGCCCGCTGGATAACGAGGCTACTTGGAACATGAGGGTAGCCATGACAATGATGGTACCTACGCCTTTTCATCCAAGGTCGCATATGAGCTGGGTCCTTGACAATATAGTTAATCTCTCTCTCTCTCTCTCTCTCTCTCTCTCTCTTCATATCCTTATATATATCTCCATGATGCCCTTAGTGGTGCATACATATCACTACCCAGATCACATAGCGGTACATATATCAATACAACAAAGAAACCATTCACTTTACTACACAAGCAAGTAATGAACACTCTTCCAGTTAAGCTTTTCCTGTATTTTGTAACATCAGCATCACTAAGTAAACGAAATATTCATTTACCGAGACCAAAAAAAAAAAGGGGGGGGTGTGAAATAGAAAGTCAAACAGACAGTGTCAGTGCGTTGATTTATAGAGTGCTACTTGTGTAAACAGGCTTTAAAAACAAACTACAGAGACCACAAGGTTCTTTTTTCTTATTTGTAAAGCATTTCCTTGAAATTAGAATATGGCGGGTCTAATTTCCACTTTTCATTCATTTCTCAGTAAAAATTTGACGTTCGAGCAGAGAAATAAATAAAGAAATAAATAAATAAAATTGAGAGTAACAAACTCGTTTCTCACAGTTCTTCCTTCTCCTGTTCTTGCTCTCCCCATCCTTCTCTTCCTCCTCTTGGTACCTTTCCTACTGATCCTCTTACCGCTCTTCCTCCTTCTTCAAAATATGACAAGAAAAGGCGGAGGCGATGCCTGAAAACGTTTCGACACAAGTTCTGGGAACCGCGCAGCGAGGAAAAGGGGCGTCCATTAGAAAAATGACTACATCTTGCTTCTCTGAGAAGTCTACCAAACAAAGTCCTGTGCTGCTGTTTCGCTGCGTCTATCACAGTCCATCTGAAGGTGCTATTTCATCTTTTTTATTATTAAATTATTTGTATTTATTCACTGATTTTTAATCACGGTCAATAACACGATCGTTTTCAAGGTCGAGTCATTGTTTGTTATGATTTGTTTCATTGCTTATATTTTACATATCAGTCTCTCTCTCTCTCTCTCTCTCTTCTCTCTCTCTCTCTCTCTCTCTCTCTCTCTCTCTATTAAACAGCAACGTGATGAATCTGAAGGACTTTGCTGTTTAGTTTCGGCATCTGCGTCACTTACATATAATTTATGTAATTGCATATCATTAAATCAACATGAAATTACGACTGTCTGTCTTTTTGTATGTATGTATGTATATACATATGTATGTATGTATAAAGTATGTATGTTTGTACGTGTGAGCCTAAAAATTATAAACAAATTATCCCAAGTGTGTTCGCTCCACCACACTTCGTTAAGTGCGGTGACTGTGTACACTGTACAGTAAGGTGCACGTCTATGCATTTTTGCTTGAAAGTCCACAAATTAGATAGAGCTATTTGTGACATACACAAAACCAAGAGCCTGAGTCAATATTTAAAGAGAAAATCCTAACACTCACAGGAAATGTGTAAGGCCTCTGCCAAAATATATACTTTACCGCAGACACTACATAAACTTTACTTTGCAATGTTGCAAACAGAGATGTATTATTTCCAAGATATAACAATTCTGGCTGCACCATGGAGTGTCAGGTATTCTGATATATAAATATTGCTATATTTTTCTTATACAACATCGAATAAATAAAATTACCATACCAAGAACGCATACACCGATAATAATAATAATAATTCTGACTGGGCTATGGAGTGTCAGATATTCTGATATATAAATATTGCTATTATTGTCCTGTGCAACAACGAAGATATAAAATCACGATACCGAGAACGCATAAACCGATAATAATAATAATAATAATAATAATAATAATAATACACAATAATAATAATAATAATAATAATAATAATCTCACCTGAAAACAGACAATAAACGCAGTCTCCTCCTTGGGAATTTGAACCACTGACCCGTAATTTTTTCAGGCCAACTGTATATTTACGCAGCCACAGGAGGAATAAAAACTTTGATATGCCACTATGTATAATTAGGAATCACTGAGGGCATACTGTATCAAACTCTATGGTTTCACTCATTCCTCGCCAAGCAAGTAGTGAGAAACAAAGTTTTCAAAGTATATGCAGTGGTATATAGGTTCCACTCCTTATAAGGAACTCGTGGCTGGGTGGATAAATTGTTTGGCCTGGCAAACTGCAGACAAGCGGTTCAAATCCCAAAAGGCAGGATTTGTTTTTATCAATACACATACACAATAATAATAATAATAATAATAATAATAATAATAATAATAATAATAATAATAATAATAATAATAATAATAATAATCACAAACAACAACAACAACAACAATAATAATAATAATAATAATAATAATAATAATAATAATAATAATAATAATAAAACTGAGATGTTATGATGATGAGGAGAGGTGGTGACATAAATACTTCCACGGTAAAAATAATAAGACCGACCAAGAGAAAAAGAAGGACTGCTTGGCTAGACAGACAAGAGAAGCACAGAGCATAAACACATACGAGAAAAATTATTTGCTTTTGCTGTGGTACTACAGAAGTAATATTGTTACGATTTTACTAACTACTTTCAAGTGACAAGAGAGAGAGAGAGAGAGAGAGAGAGAGAGAGAGACTTTTACGAGCAAACTACATCAGCCAGTGCTAGACTCTACGATTTATATTGTGGAGACACTTCGGTCTCTTTATATTCTTCAAGGACTGTCTAGTGCGCATGTGCCACAAGAACAATAAAAATACAAATGGAAGTTAGAATTCTCTTTTAAATGATGACTTCATGACGGTACGTTAACAGATCTGATGGATAAATAAGTTACAAATCAAAGAAGCGATGTTATCATTAATGTTTACAACAATTATTCGAGTTTATTAATAAAGCCATGGCCATATAATAAATACTTTATGATATGCCAAAGTGTATATCAACACATCAAGAAGAGTTCTCTGAAGAGAAGCTATTAAAATTTGTCCTGTTTATTTTTATCCAAGTGCTGGACTTCTGATTTTCCAGAAGTTCTGCAGTTTAGGATGAGATTGCTAGCCCCATGTCCTTCTCCACCATGTGCAAGGCGGAATATAAAATTTAGGCCAATAGCCAAGCGCTGGGACATATGAGGTCATTCAACGCTGAAAGGGATAGTGAATGAGAAAAGGTTTTAAAGGTATAAAAGGAGGAAACCCCTGCGATTGCATTATGAGACAACTGTCAGGAGAAGGTGGAAAGTAAGATGGAAGAAAGAAAATATGAACGGAGGTACAGTAATTAGCTTGGGTCAGCAGAGGCACAAACGTTTGAACAAAAAGATTAAATCGTTTAGTTTCGGTCGGGAATCGAGCCGGTTCTCTCTCAGGTGAGGCGAGCGTGTTGACCTCAGATGCTTCAAAAGACTCGCCAAAACGTTCGTTTATTGTGGGAATAAGACACCCCACGGGATAAATGGATTAATTTGTTGTTTCGAAAATATCTAATACTAATATGAAATGCTAAAATTCAAGAGATTATCCTTCCTACCTGATAATCATTCTCAATTACCTTTCTTTTTTCTTACTGCGTGGTGGTTAATTAAAGAACATAAATATAATTATGACCAGGAAATTGCGGTCTCGTAATTAATAAGAGGTGGTCTAATGGATGCGAGGGTGTACAGTATATTTGCCTGTAGATTGCGAGGAAAAACATTTGGGCATGCACTCATACTATATATATATATATATATATATATATATATATATATATATATATATATATATATATATATATATCCAGTTAATTTGAACTTTCAACTCACTTGAAAATGCAATGAAAGTCATGTTTGTATGCATAAGAAAATTGTGATTATTATTTATATATATATATATATTTATATTTATATATATATACACACACACACACACACACACACATATATATATATATATATATATATATATATATATATATATATATATATATATATATATATATATATATATAATGACTTTCATTCCATTTTCCAGTGAGTTGAAAGTTCAAATTAACTGCATCCTGACCTATAGCTGACGATATGAAAATTATTTAATTTATTCTGAGGTTATTCAAGTCTTAAGATATATGTAGAATATAAGTTTTTATATGTACATATATCTGGAAGGGTCGGAAGCAGAAGAGGGGAATTTTAGTACGAGAGAGAGAGAGAGAGAGAGAGAGAGAGAGAGAGAGACAGAAGGCGGAAGAGTAAACACAGTGCGGGGCAGACCCTCCTCCAATGTCTGCGTTTGAAAGTTGGTCATGGTGGGGCTTCACAACAATTCTGTCTTGTTCATTTGACTGCCTTCTGCCTTCGGCTGCCTGTGGAGTGATTCCGGCCTTTAGTGATTTTGAAGCTGACTGCAGGCCTCAAAAATAAGAGGAAAATGTAAGTGTATGTATTACGTGGAAGTCTGTGGACTTTGCATTTACTACGAACGTCGGTTATGAAGAATGTCTGAGAGGGGAGCTATTCATGAATGCATGCACAACACACTATACTGCTTTTGTCCTTCCTTGCGTTGTTCATTTGTATGTATCTCCACTGACCCATTACGATCCACTGATAAAAACCGTGAGAAGAATATTAATGGGAAAATAATTTCAGTAAAGAAGCGAGGTGAAAAGGTTAGCGATATCTCAAATTTTATTCTGCAACTCCTAATGCGATTTTAATGACTTCATCATGGTCGTCACATACACACACATACACGGGGAGAGAGAGAGAGAGAGAGAGAGAGAATCGCAAAATGAACAGACGGCCACTACTTTGCGACCAATGTTAACCGTATTATTATATTCAAGAGAAGATGAATACGAATATAAAATTTAGGCCAAAGGCCAAGCACTGGGACCCAGGTCGTCATTCAGCGTTGAAAGGGAAACAGGTTTGAAAGGTGTAACGGAAGAAAAACCTCGCAGTTGCACTATGAAACAATTGTTAGGAGAGAGTGAAAAGTAAGATGGAAGAAAGAGAATATGAAATGAGGTACAGTAAAAGGAATAAAAGGGGTTGCAGTCTCAAATGTTGATAAAAACAACTTGCAGAGGCATGAAACGATCGGTAAGAGCTGCTATTCGTCATCAGTGATATCTCTCTTTGATACCGCACCCTCAGTGATAACGCTACTTAAACTCACTAAATCTCTTTGTAATTACACCATCACACAATTTTTTTTACAGAGATATGCTTCCCTCTAGCGTAACTAAAGTACCACAGTTTTATTCTTTATTATAAGACATAGGCTTTTTGTCCAAATAATAATAAATATAAAACACTTCAAAAAAGCAAAAAAATGAAAAATAAGATTCCTTTTTTTTCTATCAGGAATGAGCCCACCATTCGCCATTCAACCGTCAATTTTAATTATGGTTAATTAGATGGTCATTTGATTCATCAGATCAATAATGACTTTACTCATCGCTGACTTCCAATAACTCACTCAGTCACTATCTCGTAACGAATGATATCGGGTCACCTTCATTCGACGCCTACCTCTCTTCCTTTGTTTATTACGTTTCCTATGCCGCAAGTTTCCAAGACAGATTAACGTAGACTGAAAATGCAAACTATTCAGTACAAAGACTTTGCATTCAAATTTCCCCCAGATAAACAAACACCCTGAACAGCTAATTACTTGAATAATTCAACAGCCCAAAAAAAAGAACCTACCTGGCGGGTGACCCAGACCTGGATATCGATCTGTGGTGCATTGATCCTCCGGGTATCTCCAGCGACCTGGAGGACATGATGGGCACGGAGGTCTTCCTCATCCTCATGCTGGCGGGGCCCCCTCCGCTGATGCCCATACTCATCCCGGCACCAACGCCCACGCTGCCGAAGCTCTCGAAGGTGTGGGAAGACATGGCGGACGCGGGAGGTGGGAGATCACGGAGGAAAGGTGCGAGTTCAGTACTCAAACAACTAAAAGTCTGAGTCCCATATCAGGGGCTTCTCTAAGGATCCTTAAAAATGCTCTTTAAGGAAGAAGCCAGGATTTGCTTTTCGATCCCATCTGCTTTTTCACTATCCCTCTCTCTTGTCCATGTCTGTCAAAGACGGAGGGTCACAGCAGCTGACCTACAGCACACACAACTGATCTCATTACCGTCAGAGAAAATAACTATGCTGTGATCACACAATCATCTCAGTTTAATGCGTTCGAGGAAATAAAAATCGTCCTCTTAAGATATTTAGTTTAACAAAATCACAAAGGTATGAAAATTTTGGTTATAATTTCTCTAATATAAAAAAAAAATAGTCCTGACACAAGCAGCGTGTCAGAGGATATCACTGGTAGGTTATGTGGCTTTGATTTCTATTCAAATTATCGCATTCTGAGCAGTGTAATTCCAGCAGTGTCATCTCTCGCAAAACTAGTAAGAGGCAGCTACCCCTCCAATGGCAATCTAAATCTTGGATGAAATTCACGTCGAGCCAATTACAGGTGGGCAGAAGCCCCAAGAGCTGAGTCACACGAGTGGAAAATTTAATTACAAATAATTATTTTAATCATCACTTTGATCGCAAATGTTTCAAATCGATATTACCTATGTCAAATCTAGATCCATTTGTACACAGTAATTTCGACTGGTAATTTCGAATCTAGTAATTACTGGCTGATCAATAAACTTTCAAACACTTTATTCACGTCACCAGTAACACCAATATTAGATATAACTGACAATTCTAATTTTTTTCTTCAACTTCTGATTCACTTTATCACATTTCCTTCCATTTCCCTTTAGTGTCAGCCAGTGCTGTGGTCATCGATTCCGTTTCTTACAACTTCTCCCACTGTCACTTTCCAAGCCGTGTGATTCCGCATGTTGGGGGCGTGAACGTTATCAGATATGATCACAGACCTGCCAGAACCTTATCGCTTCCAGGAAACGCCGAGCCTCGCACACCCTACTAGATTATCCACCAGTCTTGCCTTCTTAAGTCTCCCATTCTCTGTACGCCCATGAAAACGGCAATGGACATATGTTAATTATCAGATAAGCAGGAATGGGAGAGGGAGAGAGAGATAGAGAGAGCCTTTGGTAAGGTTACAGAAGCCGGGTGACCTTCTCTCCTACTGTGGCGCCCAAGAAGAAAACAAGCGAATGTTTCCCCCTCTAGTGGCGGACTTGTACTTAGTAGTCAGTCCAGCTAACCAATCACAGGAAAACATTTGGCCCCACAAACGTCAGTTCGCCACGGCCAGCATCACCTGTAATAAGCAGAGAACAAATGTTACCGCAATATCGTATCTGAGATCGGCTTTGCCAGTTGCTAATTACCAGGCTTTATGGCGTGTAACTTACAATCAGCATCTGGTTTTCCATCCCGTCGTAATCAGTTACACGAAAGCTGTTGCTCTTATCAGTGTTATTATTAGAATGAATTAGTTCTGACAATTTAATTTAAATCTTGTTTGCAGCGTTATCCAGGCACTAACTTATATTATTTTCAAAGTTTTGCTTATCATTAAGATCATTGCATACATACGTGACTGAAAATTATACAGAAATTCTTTAATGTTTGTCTTAAGAATCTTTCATCTCTTACATTTAAATGTAAGGGGACCAAATATTTATCTAGAAAAGTATTGAATTTGAATGTGACACTAAAACCTTCAGCCTAATAAGTCAGGGATATCTTAGTAGTGAATCTGGGGAATTATTGTTATTCAAAATGAGCAGAAACTCACAAGAAACTAGAGAAATGTCATTAACATGCAATAATACGGATAAATCACTCAACAGATGAATAAGTACGTATACAAACAGCTTCGGAAATCACAAAATTAAGACATTAATTCATGGTGTGTTTAAGCAGTACTGCACAACAACCTCTCTTTAAACTAACGCTCATCAGCAATAATAGGCCAATATTGCCACGACACCGCTGCCCGCATTGACCGAACATGAAATAAAAGAACTCCGGTACTGAGCGGCGTGACCACACGGCTGATACTCTGCAAAGCGAGCAGCACGCACTACATCCTCAAGAAATTTAGTTGACTCTTGAAACAAACTTCTTGAAAGATGGCCAGAAAGGCTTATCTTCAAGCGAAGGACTAAATCATAATCAAACAATATATACTGTCTAAAAGATTAAAATCTTGGGATTCTGTTGATGTCCGGACAGGGAACATATTTCATTACCATTTAAACCAGTACAATGAAAGCTTGATTAGCTGGTGTTATTAAGGTTATTTTTTTATACCATTTTAGGAACGAATGAATTCTTTAATTACTTCGGTAAACTAATAGTTAATGGTTTTAGCATATGAACAACTGAAATAGGCTACATTAATTTTGAGGTAAATTTACGAAAACTTAGTTGTCTTGCACTAAGCATAAACTTCTGATTAATGGACTTATTCAAGAAATAGTTCGTATTAAGTATATTACTTGGTCAGAAGCTTCATGACTGCTCCCTAAAGTCAGACACAAACAGAACGATTAGGCCCTTGTCACAGCAAGAGCACCACTCACTGCCATTACTGGCGCCATGGCATCACAAGACGGCGCCAAAAAAAAAAAAAACACTAAAAAATAAATAAAAAATCGCCAGTGTGACGACGTCTTTCAAAGCATAGCGCAGCAGACAAGTTTCTGGCCGCATTAGAGTGTCCTTTAACTGGTGTAAGAGAAATTTTGGTGTCGAAAGTAAGCTGCTACATCCATATTCAAACACACTGTTACTTACGAAAAGCGAATCGTACAATGAAGCATGGTGCGAAATAAATGAATGAATAAAGTCCCAGTTTTAATAGTTCAACCTCATGCTTCAGAGACTCTACACAATTTAATGATCCATTTCTAATATCGGTTAAAGCTGGCAGCAATTTCTTCTCACGTTTGGGGTAGGCAAAAAAGCTGTAGACTGCTGAAGAGGATCTTTCGTGTTACATTCTACTCGATGAATGCGTAGGGCTCAAGTCGGAAAGATAAAGAATTGTTCAAAATGCATTCGGCTGCAAGGCTACATTTGGTTCGACATCACATGAAGGGCTTTGCACAGAGACAACTTTACATATGGCACTGTACTCTATTGTTGTATTGCACGATTTCTATAGTGTGTGATTATGCAAGATAATTCAGTGACTGCATTACATAGTATTTCATTTCTGCACTATAACGTTTATTCCAAAAAGCATACTTAATACTATCCATTTCGTGGACAAGTTCATCAGTTAGAATGATGTGGTCAGTATAGGACAACAGTTAGTATTTGTAAATTTGGGCTTAATTATTTATTTTATTATATGCTGATTCAAAAATTACCAAGGCTTTGGACTTACAGATTAACGTGTAATCCAAATACAAATCCAAATACGATCAACAAAGTGGTCCGCAGTTTAACATAAACTCGAAACAGAATCCAAACTGTGATGAAACCAAGTGCAAGGACCAAGATTACATTACCTAAATTAATGTATATAGGATAATTATTAATTTTATTTTTCAGAAGTTGAAATCAACTGGTATGGAACAAGCCCGTAAGGGTCATTGATTTGAAATTCAAGCTTCCAAAGAATGTGGTGTTCATTTGAAAGAAGTAACAGAAGTTTACACGAAATACATAAAGAAATCAGTTATTAGAAAAGAAACATAAATTAACAAATTAATAGATAAAATGTAAGTAAATTGTCAAATACAAGGGGAATTGCTTTAGGATAGTAAGGCATTCCATCATCTTCGTTTGAACTTTTGAGGTTCCAGTTGCACAACATCCTCAGGAGAATGTTCCACAGTCCAACAGTGTGAGGAATATAGGACCTCTGCAACTGAGAAGTTCGACAGCAAGGAACAATTACTTCATATAACAAATATCCATGAAATTGGAGTGATTGCGGTCTCTTCTTTAAACAGCTTCATGTATCAGAATTTACTTCCTTTGAGTAACCAAGCAAATAAACTGACGCTCTCACAACTCACTAACACTCCTAAGAACAGTGGTCACCTCTGACATATGCATCAAAAGGATATTCTCAACTCCAATGTAAAACGTTTATCAGCTATCTCAAGTCATCCATTAAACGCCCTCTCAGTCTAAAAACCCCACTCAAGCACTTCCAATAAAAGACATCCTTGTCTGATTAAAACTCCATCAAAATGCAAATCAGCTCTTCCTGGAAACCGCCTTTCAGATAAGACTGTTGACTCAATCCGTCACCAAGAAGCTTTCCTCGACGGCCCGAGCTCATCGATCTGCGGGACCTTATCTCGAGATCACTCTGATAAATTGTCGGTGGCTCTCGTCGTCGTCTCCGGTGATGATGATGCTCTCTTCATCTCACCGGCAGCTTCTTTGATTCTGTCAGCTTTTTACTTAGATGAGCAGACGAGTGCGAAGATTAGATCTTCCACACGGGCAGAATCAAATGAAAGTTGAGAGACAACATTATTCTACAGTAAAATACCATTGTATGAAATAAATGGCGATATTTATAATAAATAAATGTATCGACTATTTACTATCTAATCTTCACTCAAATTATTCCACTCTGCTCTCTCTCTCTCTCTCTCCTCTCTCTCTCTCTCTCTCTCTCTCTCTCTCTCTCTCTCTCTTTCATATATATATACATATCATATGTGTGTGTATATATATATATAATATATATATATATATATATATATATATATATATATATATATATATATATATATATATATATATATATATATATATATACTGTAATATATATGTATGATGTATATACATCGTACATTTAAAAATTAAAGTGTGAAGGCCTGCATTCAACTATAAACCATTTATAGCATTCATTTTCATTTTTACAATCTTTACAGTAAAAGTATCTATTTTCTCTGCGTATCTTTTTACACTATCAATCGCGCTGACAAATTTGTGTTAACGTTGGCCCTGGCCGCATACCTAACAGAAAGTTGAGGTGGCTGTATGCATTTTCATAAAACTATAAGGGGAGTGTCGTCAGCGAAGGAAATGCCCATAAATTACAATTCCAAGTGACCCGAATTCACATCCGGTTGGAAAATAACAGGACTGTCGGTCTCGTGTCAAAAGCGGACTTTCGGTCTCGTGTCAAAAGTGGACTTTCGGTCTCGTGTCAAAAGCGGACTTTCGGTCTCGTGTCAAAAGCGGACTTTCGGTCTCGTGTCAAAATGGACTTTCGGTCTCGTGTCAAAAGCGGACTTTCGGTCTCGTGTCAAAAGCGGACTTTCGGTCTCGTGTCAAAGCGGATTCATTAAATTTATGCGGTGTGATCTAGGTGTTGTAAAGGTTTGCAGAAATCCATTCTCTGCCGGATTCCCTTTAATATTTCCTTATCATATATCTCATCATCACAGAGAGAGAGAGAGAGAGAGAGAGAGAGAGAGAGATTAGTTCATCGGAGATAAGCAGCATTGTTAGCGGATGCAGTCACTGATAATCACGGCACAAAGGACGTCGGAGTTAGATGATCGGATAAAATGTCAACAAACAAAATTCAGTCTGAGGAATCTGCCGTTGGCTCATCTGGGATCCGATGTGTTGGGTGTAAACATGACGTTCTCCTTATCGCCACTATGTCTCAAAATGTGATATTTTAAGGACCTATTCAAATGTTTACCCAGTTCGTCATCGCACGAGGAAATAAAAGAAATCGACGATAATATTCTGCAAGTGAGCCAAAGAGTTGCCGCAGTCAGATAAACATGTCTCTTCAGCTGAACGACGCAGGAGATCCGCAGTGTTACCAACCTCCTCTTATCTTTTATTTCAGAACATGCACGTCGTTTATTTTATCGTGCATTTAAATCCCTCCGTCAGTTTACACAGATTTCTTATCTACGTTCTCTGACTGTTATCTATGATTATCTTTTATTAAATCGAGTGGAATTCTTAAGTAGACAATTCGCCGGTCTATTGACCATCGCCATCACCTCACAATGGTTTCATTCTCGACTGCGACAATCTCGGTGACCAACTCTGAAGGAACCAACCATCTTTCTCATCGGAGAAAACAAAAAACAAGTACAAAAATGCACTTCGGCGGAATCGACTTTTCTGTACACCCGCTACAGCGTATAATCAAGGCCACCGAAAATACATCTGTCTTTTGGTGGTCTCGGTATAATGCTGTATGAACCGCGGCCCATGAAACTTTAACCACAGTCAGGTGGTGGCCTACCCTATATGGTTGCCAGAAGCAAGATTATGGCTAACACAACATAAATAAAATGCAAAAACTACTGAGGCTGAGGGCTTCCATTTTGACATGTTTGATGATTGGAGGGTAGATGATCAACATACAAATTTGCTGCCCTCAGTGGTTTTAAGATCTGAGGGCGGGCAGAGAAAAGGTTTGGACAGAAAAAAGTGCGAACGGACAGACAAAGCCGGCACAATAGTTTTCTTGTCAGAAAATAAAAACGTTGAAACAAAGGAAAAGTCCTGTGGGTCCTTTCGGCCACGCTCTCAAGAAGCCATAAGCAACCGAGCACACGACATACGGGCATGTCGAGTACAATATTCGGTATCATCCACGAATATAAATCCAGCATGACCACAACACCACATTACTCACCACAAAAACAAGCCCACACGATCCCGCAAAACGCAAGTACAGAGAGAGCCAGCCATGTGGGAAGCAACGAGTATCCAGGAGTCGAAATTCGAAATTCCGTCCGTTTCATTTTGGTTTCTCTTTCTTTTCTTCATTCACTGCATGCAGTGCGTTGACCTTCATCTGTCCATCTACAGAAGGTTATCCTTAATTTCAGAGGTTTGCGCATGATTTGAAAATATCAAATGGATTGGAAAAAATAAAAGCCAAAGGCCAAGCGCTGGTACCTATGAGGTCATTCAGCGTTGAAAATAATGATGAAACAATTGTAAGGAAAGGGGGGAAGTAAAGATAGAAGAAAGATAATATGAACGGAGGTATAGCAAAAGGAATGAAAGGAGTTGCAGCTACGAGCCGAATGGGTGCTGTAAAGAACATTAAATGCCCTGCAATTACTTGAAAGGTGCACTAACGACATATCCCTCGGAATAGAAAATATCAAATATTATACAGTAATTCTATATTATTATTACAGTAAACTAGAAATAGCGAAATAGCAATATAATATTTGCCCTTTACCGTTTTTCAAACACTAAATATGATCAACTGCAAAATCCTCGAAAGGACTGCACTGTAGGCAGTTGGAAATCTGAACATAAACATTCATTTAGATCACTGTTAACAAATTTGACGAGAACAGAACTACTCGTCACTAATCCGCACATAGAAAAAAAAAAAAAAAAAAAAAACTGGCAGCTCGTTACCGCGAACATATAATGCGACTTAAAGAATGGCATCAAAATAAAGTGACGAAACGTAAAAATCAAACATGAAACAGGCGCCCACCACGGCACCTCAAGGCTGCAACGGGTTTTCTCTTGCCGTGCCGTTTTACTGACCGTAAAGTTCTCTTTCGTAACGCTGAAACTGACTTCACTCGCCATACCAACAGCCAGGTGGCTTCGAAAGCAAACAAACGGGGTCCATCTTGACGCATCTTTGTCAGACGCTCTAAACATCTGAACCAAACATGGAACACTGTCAAGTAGTCGATTGTATCTATCTAAATGTCACTTCTTCAATGCACTTTCTCAATGACGTGGTGCGAGCACGCGTACAACAAACACAAGCGCACACACATATATAAATATGTGTATATATATATATATATATGTACATAGGCTATATATACACACAAATACAAATTTATTATATACTCGTATATAATAAACACATATAGATGGACAGACAAGAGATACAGATGTAGAAATAAATATGTGTATGTAGTCTCAGTAACGGGGCAGCTGCTCGGAAATCTTAGCTCGATGGTAACATTGCCAAGGCCAAGTAGAACATTTTATTTAGCAAGCTCCTGAGGTATATAACCTCTAAATTTCAGCCTGATGATGAGGTTTACATACCTCAAGCTCATAAATAAGATATTCTACTTGGCTTAATATATTAACATAGGACACGTGTATGTATATATATATATATATATATATATATATACCATATATATATATATATATATATATATATATATATATATATATATATATATATATAAAGATAAAAATTCACGAAGGAGAAACACTTTGGAGTGCTGCCAGGCCTTTCGACTCTTTCCTGCTAAGTAAAGGATAGAGAAGAGTCGAAGGCCTTGCAGCACTCCAGTGTTTCCTAACTAAAAGTTTTTGCCTCTTTATTTATATATATATATTCATCACGTTCCATATTTTCGTAATTCAGTTATACACACACACATATACATATATGTACAGTATATATATATAATATATATACATATATATATATTTATATATATATATATATATATATCTCTATATATATATATATATATAGTGTGCGTGTGAGACCAGAGCAGTTAATTGTACCTGGAAGAGAGTTAACTGAGGTGGGTTTTAACACGAGTAGAGAATGGCATGGAGGGAGAAGCCTCATCCGACAACTCTTGCTAAGAACAAGTAAACAGCAAGTTATATATATATATATATATATATATATATATATATATATATAAATATATATATATATATATTTATATATATTTATATATATATATATAAATATATATATATATATATATATATATATATATATATATATATATTTATATATATTTATATATATATATATATATATATATATATATATATATATATATATACATATATATATATATAGAAAGATATAATATCTTTGCACAAAAACAAGAGTAAATACATAATTAAGCGTACATGTAATATAACTACTAGTTGGAAGAAATGCTTAAGAACAAATAAATACAGTTTATTATCCATATAAACACATAAGCATTGCTAAACAAATGGCAGACATGTCTCATCCCCCAATTATACAGCTGACTGGTCAGGTAATCCAACCAATCATTTTTCAATCAAAAGACCTAATCTTTCTCCCAGCCATCACAAAAACTAGACCTATGAATACCTCAGCCTTTGATGGATAATTAAAACTGAAATCACGCTATGAATTGTTCTCCAATAGCGATCGCGCCTCCTACTTGGTAAATAAATAATAATAATAATAATAATAATAATAATAATAATAATAATAATAATAATAATAATAATAATAATAATAATAAAAGGTTATCATTTCAGTAACACTGATACCAGGATGTACCTCATATATTCATTCAATTTTCCTCGTGTGTGCAGAACTGCGGAATGACTTTAGACCTGGGCATAAATCATAGCTTTGATGTGAGACTTTACGAAAAGTAAGAATCTAATAGAAAATTAATTATATAAGAACGCAAGAGCCCAAATTTTTAAGAAAGATTCACTGCCTTCCACTAACTAATCATGGAACAAATAAAACGCAAAAGAACACGAATTTTGCTTGCAGTCTTACATGAAAATTAGAAGAGAAGCATATAGTGAAAAATATCAAAACCTCGATAACATTCAGCGTAGCAAGAAACATAAAAAGCCTCATGAGCAAAATCGGCACCAGCGCTCCGCCTCGACGATTCCTATTTCCAAAGAACATTTGTGATCAGCGGAGAGAAACTAAATCAATTGGAGGCTTCACAATTAGAGAGCGTCATTAGCAACGCTCATCAGCATATAAAAGTGACATAGTTGCCGTCATCAATACACGCGAGGGAGAAAGCTCATTTACATAACGATGGCAAAAGCTCGCTAAGTGATTTGGAGAGAGCTCGTGTAATTGGGAACGACACGGCGAGAAGGGAAGCTAATTGGCACATAAAACTGGGGCGCGTTCGCTGCACAGAAAAAGGCGACACTTTACGACGCGTTAAGTGTAACAGAGAATGAAAGGAGCTGATATACGACCCTCTTCATGCACTCTTGAACCTCGCCTCACACAGCGAGACACCAGAGTTCAATCCCACGGATGGGGAACGGCTGTGGCCGGTTTCCTGAAAAATCCATGGTCCCCCTGCTGACCTATGCAGCGAATTACTTATCTGGTGGTTAGTCGGCTGTAGTAAGTCGCAGCCAGATGGCATAAAAGGTTAGGAACATCAACCTCATCCAAAAATCATTGTTGAGATACCTGAAATTAATAATCTCTGGAGTACCCCCTCTATTGTAGGCCTATGTATGGATCTGATAACCATATGTATGGCGCCTTTAAATATAAAATTCATGCACACACACATTTTATATATATATATTTACAGTATATATATAATATTATATATATATATATATATATATATATATATACATATAATTTGTACACATAACTGCCACATCTTTAGCAAATTCGATACCAAAAGTAAGCAGCCAGAAATCTAACAAGAAAATTAGCACCAGCACGATAGCCTCACTCAGCGTCAAACAGATAAACATTAAAATTTGCAAAATATAAAAGAAACCTTAACAGAACAAACAAATTGGCAATGAAGAAGAATGGGGCGAGACGCGACTGACATCATTTCCATCACATGTTCATTTAACTGTAACAAGTTTCTGGGGAGGAAATCTTGAAGTCGAGATTCGGTTTCTCCCAGCACGCTTTATTGATGGTACTAA
>NC_089743.1:69984970-69992470 GCF_040412425.1 Macrobrachium rosenbergii
TATGTGTGCACTGAAAAAACATTCATAATTTACGTAAATAAAGAAATTATCTATAAAATGTGAAAGGCCCAGCTTCACATCTATAATGCAGTGATATGTCTTACCTTACACTCCACCAGTCTCAGTAATTACGCAATCTCCTTTGCAATCACCACAAAGAATCGTCATCGCTAATTACAAAGACGGATGTTTTCGTGAAAAAGCCGGACAAACTTACACAATGCAGTAAATTTTTATACGGATGTTTTCATTACTAGCAAGGACACTGATGATGTCATCCACTAAAGTAACACGTTTTAGGTTTTTTTTTTTTTTTTGCACTAGCATGTTTTGAATGTTTGCGAGCAACAGAATCCATCCTCAGGGTAGGCATAAGTTGGAGAGAGAGAGAGAGAGAGAGAGAGAGAGAGAGAGAGAGAGAGAATGAAATCACCATACACAATAGCAAACTGAATTTCCCTTTCCAAACACCTTTATGCACGGAATAACAAAATATTATATTCAAGCCTGTCGTAAATGTCATTTCAGTCATAAGACGCTCACACGCCATAAACACAGATTGCGAAAATTAAAGAAACAAAACTCATGCACGGGTTTATGCGACGCCGAGTGACTTGTCAAAAAAGAAAAAAAAAACACGTAATAATATAAATAACGAATAAGAGCAGATTTAACGATTAAACATAAGTCTCATTCCAGTACGAGATCTTTTTGATAATTTTCATTAATAGTTCTTCACCGACGACGAGCAAATCACTAATACACAACGGCCTAGTTATTTCCAGCAGTTTCTTTAAACGCTGCTCAAGTTGATGAAAGGTCACGAAGCATCTCACTGAGGTCACGATGCGTCTCATTATATTATGAAAGCTAGAACATTATTCCTGGGAATACCGAAAATGATGACTCAAATCATTATTCGTATCTAGCCACATGTAATCACAAGGCAGTAAACAGTCACCAAAAGCTACTTGTAGAGCTAAACAAAAGAAATCCGTTCAAAAATAATAATCTCAAGTCATATACGGCAAACCTAAATTGGATGTTAATATTTTCAATATCACACATAAAGGGGTATATCCGGTTACTTTTCGAGCATTGTACCCTTTCTCTAGAATATCAAAAGGCACCAACCTTTATTTTTTATTTCATAAAACAGGAACGCATGTTTCGTCTTTTTCATTTAACAATTGCAAATTACGAAAATCGTTTTCATATGAATTTAACATCAAATTCAATATCGAATTATATCATTCATACTGAAAGGTTTCTTTCTGATATGCATTTAATATTACAATCAAACTAAAACCGTGACTAATGGATTCTCCAGGTAACTTGACATCAAGATGACTGCTTCTCAAGAAGAATAAACTAACGACTCCCTCCCGCCATATCACAAAACTGACTTTTTCCGGCCGCATCCTGCCCTGACTCCATTGCTGTTCGAAGACGAATCTACCCGAACAGTTACAACACGACTCTCCAGTCATATCGGAAAAGGGCAATCTCCAGTTCACAGTCATTTTCCCCGACTATAATCTGAACCGGCTCATCATTGTCACAGTTGAACCCGATTCTCTCTAGCTAACCGGACTAGTTTTCTCGATTAAAAAAAAATAATAAAATAAAGAGCAGGGTTCTTTTTTGGTCGTAAGTTAAATGAGTCAGTTCAGCTATAATCAAACCAGACTCTCCACCCGTAACCGATCAAAGCTGCCAAAACTTACGCTAATAATGTACATTTTTAGTACATAACGAAAGTCAGATATATATATATATATATATATATATATATATATATATATATATATATATATATATATATGTATGTATGTATCAAGTACCATTTATACATATATATACTGTATATATAATCATCTGACTTACTTCATACACTAAATGTAGGATGCTATTAGCGTAAATTAAGGTCGCTTTGAGCGTTATATGTATACATATCTACAGAACCTACTGGTCACTTTTTATCAGGTACATATGTAATTGTAATAGCCACAATGACCTCTTAACTTTCTCGAATTCTTCGCGTTTTTTTGGATACGCCTGTCACTACAAAGACTTAAGATCCAAGTGCATCAGAATTTCTTCATTTTTCTTGCACTTGGACCTTAAGGCTTTGTAGTGACAAGCGTATCCAAAAAAATGCAAGAATTCGAGAAAGTTAAGAAGATCATTGTATCAATTACTACACACATAAAATTTATATATATATATTATATATAATATATATATATATATATATATGTGTGTGTGTGTGTGTGTATATATATATATATATATATATATATATATATATATATATATATATATATATATCGTATAACTTTTGACATTCGTCTACACCTAAAGACAGCAATGACGATACTTCTATTATTCTACCAGATATTTGGCCGAGGCTAAATTTTCATACGCACTGCAGTGACAAATTTTTCAGGAAAAAATGATACTAATTTTTGTGTCTATCAAATCTCAAAGCCAGAATGACATGAGCCATATTTAATGAAATGGTTGAGACCTTAGTGCGTGCACGAAGGATAAACATGCCATGATTTTAGTCATGTGCCTTAAAGCACCTAAGTTTTAAATAATTTTTTCTTCTTCCAATAATGCGTGTTGTTATGTTAGTTTTAAAAGAGGTTTCAGCAAAAATAAAAAAAATTACGGTTGCAAAGGTATTATACTTGAGAGAGAGAGAGAGAGAGAGAGAGAGAGAGAGAGAGAGAGAGAGAGAGAGAGAGAGAGAGAGAGCATAGCAAACAGTAGTCCAGGCATTAAAAACCTGATTCCGTGTTGTCGCCCTCTGCAACAACCACCATGTACACAACGCCAGGTGGGTATCCTTTAGATGTACGTGCAGGACTTCCCTGACACACCTGCACTTGCAGTCACTGCTTGGGGCCCCTAAGCAGCTTACAAGCAAGGCAAGAACCTTAAGAGCTGCATGTTGAAGCGTGGACGGAGCACCGGTGAACAAGAGGGGTTTTCCCGTGTACTTCAACGATATGAGATACATTTCTATTTTCAAATAAAATCTAGGCAACGCCACTTTGCTTCACAGAATAGCATATAGAATGTGTAATTTAGGCCAAAGGCCAAGCGCTGGGACCTACGAGGTCATTCAGCGCTGAAACGGCAATCGATAGTAAAAAGGTTTTATAGGTGTAACAGGAGGAAAACCTCCCAGTTGTACTGTGAGACAACTGCTACGAGAGGGTTGAAAGTAAGGTGGGAGAAAGAGAATATGAACGGAAATACAGTAAAAGGAATGAAAGGGGCTGCAGCTAGGGGCCGAAGGGACACTGCGAAGAACCTTAAGTAACCTGCAGTGCATTGCATGAGGTGCACTGACTGCTCTTAGCCTCCTAGGGAATTTCCTTTACATTTGAAATCAATGAATACGATACTATTTTCTTAACCAGACAAGTTAATTATACCTAGCTTAACCAGACCACTGAGCAGATTAACAGCTCTCCTAGAGAGGGCTGGCCCGGAGGATTAGACTTATTTTACGTGGCTAAGAAACAATTTGTTACCTAGCAACGGAAGCTACAGCTTACTGTGGAATCCGAACCCCATTATAGCGAGAAATGAATTTCTGTCACCAGAAATAAATTCCTCTTATTCTTCATTGGCCAGTCGGAGATTCGAACGAGGGGCCAGCAGAGTGCTAGCTGAGAACGGAACCCACCCGCCCAATGAGGAACTCTTGACCAGACAAAATATGAGACCGTGCTAAGGAGTGGTTCATGTATTACCCAACTTGAAAATATGACTTTTTGTTATGGCTTTTGCGTGCCCTAATATTATCACCCTGCAAAACGCCAGTCGTTTTACTTACTGCTCGTAATGATCCTTCCCCTGCTGTTTAGCAAATTCCACATGAATTATTCCAAGGCGTTGTAACGAGACAGCACAAAGAATCATCTTGCGTCGTCTTTAACAACCAGCCAAATTATGTAAATCTTGAATACAAAATAACAAAACAATTAAACTTTTTTTTTATTTACATGTACAGTAACCACAGAGCAGAGACGTTAACTTTTCTGGAAATGTATAGCAAGTGACCATTTATATCTATCTATCTATCTATATATATATGTAGATTTAAATATGTATATGTATATATATACTGTATATATATATATATATATATATATATATATATATAGAGAGAGAGAGAGAGAGAGAGAGAGAGAGAGAGAGAGAGAGAGAGAGATTACAATTATGTGACGACCACCCGAATTAAATAACGATTGGAAACTTCGACTCATTAAAAAAAAATCTCAGTACATGTAAATTAACCCGTGTAAACGCGCGCGCACACACACACACACACACAAACATACCAGAGCAGAACCTGAGCCCATAGCAGGGTATGGACCCTAAAGTGGCTTCGCTAACGGCATTATAGCACATCGGGCTGGAGGTTATCAGATGCGGGGTGGCAGGACCAGTATGGCTGGGTGGGGTTGGGGGGTAGACATACTGGAGACGGAAGTACAAACGGGATAGGGGTGACCCGATTGGCCTGTATCACGTTCGTTGTTTTGCAAAGTAATAATCTCTCTCTCTCTCTCTCTCTACAGATATATATCCAATAAGCGTAAAGAATTCGAGAAGCTATTGCAATCACATAAATATCTAGTAAAAATTAACCATTAAGGTAAAATTCTATACATACACACACACACACACACACACACACACATATAATATATATATATATATATATATATATATATATATATATATATATATATATATATATATATATATATATACTATATATATATATAGCATATATACATATAATTTTACATAAATATACATATAAACAGACACAGACGCACATCGCACACGTACACACACATGCATGATATATATATATATATATATATATATATATATATATATATATATGTATATATATATATATATATATATATATATATATATATATATATATATATGTGCGTGTGTTACATCAATCATGCAAGTGTTGCGGTGAGAGCTGGCGTCCGTGCCAGTACAAAACTTCTATTTGGATGTTGGAAGGAGCAGCAAGATCATAAGTATGCAAACATCTCCCACAGAGATAAATTTATGCACTGCATGGAAGGAAGGTCATACATCATTATCAGCAAGCGGATGGAAGCCAAGACATTGCTGAGAGAGAGAGAGAGAGAGAGAGAGAGAGAGAGAGAGAGAGAGAGAGAGAGAGAGAGAGAGTTCATTATGTAAAATACATAAAATGCAATACAGTAAACATAGCTTTTAAGAAGTATGGAAACTAATGGTAATTACTGCAGTATATAGCCTATATGCGTAGTTTTTATAAAGTTTATCACACAGATTCAAATCCATGCGTAAGCAGACCCTCGCGATTTCGAAACTTCCAGCTCACAGAGCACTCGTATAAATGCTTACAAACCGGCAAGAAAAATATTGGCAAAAGATTACGTTCAGATTTCCTTCAGTGTGATACAATATGACAAGAGCATCACTATCAGCAGGCGGAGGAAAGCAAAAACTTCGCTGAGAGAGAGAGAGAGAGAGAGAGAGAGAGAGAGAGATAGAGAGAGGGAGAGAGAATCATAGGCTACTAGACAAAAGATAAACATTCATATTTCAAAAACAACAAAAGTATCAATAAATATAATACTAATAATGATGATGATAAAAAAAATCATCCTAAAATATAAAATAACAATGTATTCATATATTTACCTGGCAACATAACGACCAGGATTCGTCTATCAGTCGATGAGAGCATTTGAATTAATCGATATTTCTCTTTGATTGGTTTGTATAATTGTATAATACTTTGGTGTCATTTAAAGAGCTGAGTAGTTGTAATTTTTTGCAGTTTGTTCACAAAAAGCAATGTAATAAGAAGAAAAGGTCGAAATACTGGGTTGGAGTTAGCCAATATCAAAATGTCTATACTTTACCATTATAAAATAATTCCACTCAAATACCTTATTAGAAATTCATACATTTTTAGTAACTTGCAAAACTACGATAAAGTGACTTTTCAATCACACACATACAAACACGCATATATATACATATATATATATATACACACAAATATATATGTATACATATATATATATTATATATATATATAATGCATATTTATATATACATTATAATTGTGTGTATATAGATACATACATATATATATATATATATATATATATATATATATATATATATATATATATATATATATATATATACAGAGAGAGAGAGAGAGAGAGAGAGAGAGAGAGAGAGAGAGAGAGAGCCAAATGCTAATTAAGCAAACTATACCGCAGTAAACGTACGGGGAGAAATGTGCGATTTCCTATTGAATACATGATATATTCCTCTGACATATCTATGTAATACTAGTTTTTTATTTGGACAAGATAGCTATTTGGGTGCCATTTTAAAGCTGAATAATTATAAGTTATTGCACGTTTTCAAAAGAGTATGGTAACAAAAATAAAAGGTCAAACTAACAGCTAAAATTAGCTGAAACAAATATTTATAAATTTTGACGTTAAAAATTTTCGCCAAAAATACAGTAAAGATACATAATAATGTTTTGCGGTTTGCAAAAATTCAGTGAACTGCCATTTCAAGGATATATAGTTTATTGTTACTGGAACAGAATTTTGGCCAAAAGCCAAGCTCTGGGATCAAAGAGGTCACTCAGCGCTGAAAGGGAAATTGAGAGTAGAAAGGCTTTTGAAGGTGTAACATGGGGAAACGTCGATGTTGCACTGTGAAACAATTGTTAGGCGAGGTGGAAAGTAATATGGAAAAAGAGAATACGAACGGATCTACAGTAAAAGGAATGAAAGGACTGCAGCTATTGACCCAAGGGACTCTGCAAAGACCCTTGTGTGACGCCTGCAGTGCACCACATGATGTGCACTGACGATACAACCCGCCCCCTACGGGTCCTATTGCTGTTCAAGCAGGCTATTATGCACTGAAGCATATTTCAAGGATGAGCACACAGTGTGCTTAAATTAAAGTTTAATTTTTAATTATGCCGGCTCTTGTTTATATCTATGGCGTGAGGCCAAGACAAAGGTTCACTTCTGCCTCGACTTAATTTTTTACCTGCATTTATTAACTCTCGGGAAGTACTTAACTTTAGCAATGCAAATAACCTTATGTGCTCAGTATACTGCATGTATGATGCGTATGAAAAGGGTATCTTAATTTCTCCCTCATTTTTTATGGAACTGGTACACTAGTCCAACTACACGATTAAACTCAAAGTATAAGAAACATATTTTCAGCACAATGCACGCTAGGATAAATTACCTTTCCCCGTAAGAAGGTAGTAACATCGGTGCACCTCACGCGGTGCACTGTAGGCATTACTTAAGGTTCTTTGCAGCGTCCCTTTCACTCCTTTTACTGTGCTTCCTTTCATTTTCTCTTTCTTCCATCTTGCTCTCCACCCTCTCCTAACAACTGTTTCAT
>NC_089743.1:70002470-70019970 GCF_040412425.1 Macrobrachium rosenbergii
TCTTTGAATTTAGTATGTCTGCTATTCCTTCCTATTTGGTGGTATTGTACATTCTCAACAAACCATAAGGGCAAAATAGACCTGCTTCACAGATCTTTGAGGCTAAACAGGTTTCTTGTGGCGTCCTCTTGCCTGATTCTGGTTAATATTGAGCCATGTCTCACCAGATTTGCTTTCCTTGCTATAGGTTATTAAATAGATCATATATAGGCATCCTAAACAGTTAGAGTACTGAAGATCCCCATAGGTTTTTATACTAACTTCCTTAATAATCGGAAATTATGTAGTGCTTGCCTGTTCCAAATGACAGTATACATGCTCACTTCAGAAATTTAGAACCATCTACGTCCATTCTTCTAGTGTTTCATAAAGTTGCAATAAAATGAACTTATCCTTGTTTCATCTTAATTTTGAACACTTCCCTACAGCCAGTAAGCATCTCGGAAGCACTAGGATTCTTCCGATACCTTTCCAGATATAAACTTAGCAACTTTAGATTTAGATGATAGGAACTTGGTGTCGTTCAGTTGTCTCTGTGACAGGCATCACAGAGTTGCTGTTGACGTGTTTTTAGTGATCCTAAACCTCACATATGACGATAAACGACGATAAATGATACTAATTGACGATAAACGACGCTAGTTTAAACCCCAAGATTTCTTTTACGTGCATGAAAAGTATATTATTTTATCTCAAGCTGCCACAACACTTGTTTGGATGTCTGCTACCTCCAACGTTCTTTATCTTCGAAGCAAAATTGCTCAAAGTTGTGGTTTCGTTTTGAATCTCAGTGGTCATTATGATCTGCTCCATAGCCATCTTTCAGAGATTATATCTCAGTGAATTTTTTCCATCACCTCTAGTAGCTGCATTTCATGAATAAGAGCAAAAAAAAAAAAAGCTACAGTTCTAAAAGCGCCAGTACCCATACTCTGCTGAGGTGCCATGTGCACAGGCCAGTACCAGTTTCTTTTTTATCATTCCTTATATCGAAAGCTGTGAGACAGCTCTAATGCATGGTAAGATCTTTATATTGAAACGTTTACGAGAGGACGCACTGCATATGGTAAAGCGACAAGTACAGCTTCCCTACCGGTTTTTCATTCTTAACAAATGCTTAGGTACATGCGTTTTCTTTATTTCTCTCTCTCTTTACTTATTTATTATCATCTTTACATCAGTCTACACCTTTTCGCTATGTTCCTCTTTTTTTTCGTCAATTTCTTCTTTGGAAACTTGAGTAGGGAACTGACGGCCTTTTTGATTTGCTCCTTATGAATGTGCAACACGTTCAGTAGTATCAATAACTCCTTTCGGCTGAAGATCATCAAAAGTATTTCTTGAGATAAATGAGGCCAGAATTCCCAGTGACACCCGACAAGAAGAAAACTGTCTTCAGTGATGAATGACTTTTCCTATTTTTTACTCCTTACCCATTCTGGCATCGGTTTCTTTAGCGAAAAATTAAAGCATTTTCATGGAACTCTCATCAATATTACAGTCAGGTTAGTCCACTATCGTTGCCGTTGCATGCAAAGCATGCAACTGTTTATCGAAACGCAGCACGAATGCCACCCAGCATACCAAGCAAGCGAGCGATTCATCTCTTCTGGTAGCATCTGTGTGCGCTTTGCGAAGGCGCAAGAGATATGTCATAAAATAATGTCAAAAGATCAGTAATTAAAATTATTATCACTGTTCTTTATTAATGTTGCTGTTATTGGCTAAGTTTTTAAAATTTCTCAACAAAATAAACAGTAACAATGATTAAAATATCACGGAGTTTCCCGAGCACTTTTTCTTTTCAATTTGATCACTTCGTTCATGATAACAGATTTACATTTTCGTCTACTACGGACGCCAAAGGGACCGTAATTTTATTTTGACGAGTGCTGATCCTTCAAGCTATCTCTCTTTCTCTGTCTCTCTCTCTCTCTCTCTCGTATTGCATACTTTAGCCAGGAAAATGCCGACTGGCCAGGAGAAGATATATGCGCCAATTCATCCACTGCCTGAAGTTCAACAGACAGGCGATGAAGTGAGATGGGAAATACACAGATTTCAGACGACAAAAATAAAAGAGTCAATGAACACGTACTAACAACATTTATGCGACCTACTGCGCGACAAGGGAGGAGTGACCTTACAATGTTTTCTCTTTTTTATACAAAGGAAAAAAGGAATACCGAATTGCAGCCCCCTTTTTTCGTCTCCAACTCCCAAACTAGTAGCGTGACACCAGATAACCTACAATCTATCAAATCCCCATCGCAAGTCTTTTTTTCTTCAGGAACAAAAATAAATGTTCATTTTACTGAAACTATTTGCTATGAATCTACCTACCATAACGATACCAAAATAAAAAATATAACATACCGGTAACATAACTCAGCCTTTCAAGGCTAAAGAAAAAACAAAAATTATAATAATAAATTCACTAAGGTAAGACCAAATGACAACCTGCTTTTATTTCCGGGTGGTTGACAGAGTGTAGAGAAGCAAAAATGCAACAAACAAAAATACTTCTCGTACAGAAATACTTCCAGCATAAATCAAAAAACGAGTCAGGCGCCTGTTTATAATTCAGGTAACAGAGGCGATAAGTGTGAACAAAAAAGAAAACGTAATCCTCACTCATGAATAGAATAAAATTGGTCAAAGCATGACCAGCAAACTAGACCACCTCTCCCTCTACCGTTACATCCAATAAATCTACGAAACCGGAAATGAATAACCACATTTTAAAAATATTTCACTGCAAACCTAACCCTGGGATCGTTTCTCTAGTTCAGTAACTTCCAGAATAGAACAGAATATAGAATTTAGGCCAAAGGCCAAGCCCTGGGACCTATGATGTCATTCAGAGCTGAAACGGAAACTGACAGTAAAAAGGTTTGAAAGTTGTGGAGGAAAACCACTCAGTTGTACTATGAATCAATTGTTAGGAGAAGGTGGAAAGTAAGATGAAAGATAGAGAATATGAACAGGGGTACAGTAAAAGGAATGAAAGGGGTTGCAACTAGGGGTCGAAGGAACGCTGCAAAGAACCTTAAGTAATGCCTACAGTGCGCCGCATGAGACGCACTGACTGCAGAATGAAACCATGAAGTCAAGACTGTTACGCGCAATTTGCTGGGTATTTCAGACCACTCGAGCTCCGTCTTTTCCAGCGGGAAATGGCAGCAACAAGTGTTGCCTTTCAAGCGAGTCTCATTTGCAACCATTACTGACATGTACAGAAGTCTCAATTTCTTGTATAGTGGTGGAATAGAAACAATTCGTTCGTACAGTTTAAAATAAAAATACAGTAAACATGCAATGAAAACACTGAACATAAAAATATATAAAAATGAAAAATAAAGTAATAAAATAATGAAAAAATCTGATAACACTTCAATATAGAATTGCTTTTAAGACAAGACCCAGAAACTTCTTATAAAAAGTTGTTTATATTTATCACACTCCACAAACACATTGGCACAGATGACTTATCATAAATTCGCGATTTTTTTTAACCACAAAAATACTTCATACCAACCGCTTTCTCTACCTTCAGGTCGGGTCATTTTTTCGAGCTGAATGAGAATTTCCAGCTCTTTCAAAGAGAGCAGGTAGCAATGCAGTCTAAAAGCCTTCCGAAGAAAGAGGGACGATGCAACCACATTCAGGAGAACCCTGCTGCATTTAGGAAAATTCAACAGGATTCGAGATTATCTGCTTATTTTCTGGGGGTTCGTGTGCATCTTGGTATTTACATGGTGCGTCTTTTTAAATGGAACAGATGGGTTGGGGAATAATATACGAACGAAGCTAATTAACACTACTGAAGTTTAGACACAACAATTTTGGTATATCTATAGAATATACAACTTATTTATATTTAGACAAACTATTAAAAATACATAATAATAATAATAATAATAATAATAATAATAATAATACATAATAATAATAATAAACTTCGCTTTCCGCATCCAAATAAACAAAGGCATGCAAATGCAGGTAAACTTATCTCGAAGAAATTTCCGCTCTAAAGAGAGTTTACGACCGCCGAAAGGAACATATTCCGGACGAAAACGGGTTCTTCCAGTCCGAGCGACTCCAGCTCGCGATGCATTCGACTAAAATGTTTTCCATTTTGAACATAATCTGATAGCTGCAGAGAGCTCCAACTGCACTGCAATGTAATGTCGCAAAACTGTCGCGGGCCACATTCCGCGAGTTGTGCTTTCTCTCCGGAGCAAAATCTGACATTTATCGCATGGCTTCCCCGTGTAATTACGTCAGCATTCGATGTTGGAATGAATGTAATGCTTGAAACCGAATAAAAAGAAACTTTCGTAGCTGTTTTGTTTTTTTTTCCGCAGAAGGCGTTGAATTCCATCAATTTGCCTGAAAAAAAAATGAATGACAAAACAATGATAAGATTTCTTTCAATGGGTGGCATGTTTCCGTTATTTCTGGTTGCTATCAGCGGTATGTTAAGTATATCTTAGTTTAACCAAACCACTGAGCTGAATAACAGCTCTCCTAGGGCTGGCCCGAAGGATTAATTTATTTTACGTGGCTAAGAACCAACTGGTTACCTAGCAACGACACCTACAGCTTATTGTGGAATCCGAACCACATTATGACGAGAGATGAATTTCTATCACCAGAAATAAATTTCTCTAATTCTTTATTGGCCGCTCGAGAGTCGAACGCTGGGCCAACAGCGTGCCAGCAGAAACCTCTACCCACCCCTCCAATGAAGAACTATCAGTGCTATTAAAAACCGAAGAGCTGATCTTGATGAAACTTGACAAAACCACTCACTGGACAACGCCTTACAGATAATTAACTTTTGGTGGCTATCGATGAATCTTTGGCCATTTTTTGCTAAAGAACCTCAGGAGAGCTTCATCAATTTATACCAACAGCTTAACACTTCGAATTTGGAAGGATTGACATCTTCCATTAAAAATAATTCATGATACATTTTTCTTATCCAGAAAATTTCCGGAGGTGGGTTTTGGAACCAGATAACCTTCTCGATTCTGACAAGGGTCTCGATCTGGATGTAAATCCACGATAAATTTTTCCCTCTCAAAAATTAATGTGAATTTCAAAGGCTTTCCAGCCATATTTTTCTAATTCAAGTCTGAAGGGCCGTTCCACATTAAAATTATACAAATCAAATATAGAGCAACTGTATAACAAGCAAAAAATGCGCCGAAGTTTACTGTACAGTGTATAATGCTGTATGAAGCTCTCAGCCACGACCCATGAAACTCTCAGCCGCGGCCCGGTGGTGACCTGTGTTGTTGGCACTTATGGTACCAGCGCTACCGATCATCATGAACTTTGTTCAATAAAATAAATTACTGAGGCCAGAGGGCTGGGCACTGGGTATCTTGATGATTGGAGAGTGGATCAACATAACAACTTCATCTTCTAGCCTCAGTAGTTTTTAAGATCTGAGGGGGGAGGGGGACAGAAAAAATGCGGAAGGCCAGACAAAGCTATCTCAATGGTTTTCTCTTTCGGAAAACTAACACCTTAGGTAACGATAAATTAAAACAGCCCCTATAGAAAGTAATAGAAACACGGGAAGCATACAAAGAAACGAATAAAAATGTAAAACAAATCTGACGGAGGTTTTCGATGCTATGAGTCATCAGACCTGTTTTTCAATTGTTTAAGATTCCCAGCTGCAAGGCCATGTGTATTAAAAATCATGACCAAATAACTATGCCGTGGAGTCTGTCCACCTGGACACATAACAGTGATAACAGGTGTGAAAGGGGAAAATTGTAGTTTCAAAAAAGACAAACTACCAAGAATGAATGTAAATGCCGTATCTTTAAAGGAAAGGAGAAGAAGAAGAATAGGAATCAGAAGCAATCTGAGCCTGCGATATTTCCCGGGACTCCACCACAAGCGTTACAGCTTCATCGCATCCAGCGTTCATAAATCTATGTTAAGAGGGAAGGCGCTTGATCCCTGCGGTTGACGCCATATAAATCAGCATAATTTGTTTGTAAGTCTAAGGGGGAAATGCAAGGCGCATACTTTCCAAATTGCCTCGCAGATGGTGTAAGGCCGCACGAAATTGGAGTAAATGCAGAGCAATCATGGATAATAACAGCGCTTTTGTCATTCGTTCTTCTCCTCTGCTTTTATTCCTTCGAATGATAGGGCGGCAAAGAGATGTACACTGTATATGCATGCATATATGCATTATTGAGCAACTTTATACGGTGTAAACGCTCATTACACAAACAATTCATTTACACAAGTGTTGGTAGTCAGTCTTACATGATTAGTGTAGCCGATTGCCGTCGCACAAGAACAACAACTTTTTATCACCCTGTTGCATATTGGAACGAGAATAACCAAACGTACTGATCAATATAAAACCCAAAAAGGAAACTGCTAAATTAAAACAAATTTATTCATGTCTAGATAACCGCACTAGCACTTTTATATATATATATATATATATATATATATATATATATATATATATATATATATATATATATATATATATATATATATATCACACATTACCCACCTGTGGTAATGTGTGATAAAATGAATCACGTACAAAAGTGATAATAATCATCATATATATATAATATATATAATATATATATATATATATATATATATATATATATATATATATATATATATATATATATAATATATATATATATATATATATATATATATATATATACTTTATACATACATATATATATATATATATATATGTTATACACAGTATATATATGTGTGTGTTCATGTGTGTGCTGTTCACAAGAGAAAGTATTTCTGGAATGATATTGAGCTGGAGCTTCGAAAAACACGTAACGAAAGCCCTTGTAAATCTCTGCGCCCTTCACCCTTCTAGTTGCAGCACCGGATCAGCCGTGGCCGACAGTTCTAAAGATAATCTGTGTACTGCAATATGGGGAAAACACAAATAAAACCTCGACTGAAATACCAAGTATTTAAGAGGATGAGGGGAAATAAATGTAGAAAACTTAAACAGTTGAATCTTGTCGCTCATAAACTTCTGGGTTAAATAAAAATAAATGCTGCATATTATCACGTGTGTCTCCGCGGTTTTATCTGTGAAATGCCGTCACATCCTACTAAGTATACTTAGTAGGATGTGACATCCACTCTAGTGATCTTTGTTTCTTGTCCTGCACTTAATTACGTTTTAGGGTCCAGCCTACCACTAAAATTTACGGAATGCCTGTACTTGTTATTATTCAAATCATGGTGAATGCCAAATGAATTACAAAACATGGAATACCATGCACTGCAACTGCTGTTCGCTAATTAACTCATTGTATATCTTCAATCAACTTCTTCCATCCCGGTATCGTTACTTGAGAGTCATTTTAGTTTTCATTTCAGCTTCGTTGCTCCATGGGACCAAATAGATAACAGGAATCTGAATAGCGCATACGATTTAGGCCAACGGCTAGGACCAATGAGATCTTTCAGCGCTGAAAATATTGTTGAAACAATTGTTAAGCGAGAGTGGACAGTAATATGGAAGAAAGATACTATGAAAGGAGGTATAGTGAAAGGAATGAAAGGGGTTGCATCTAGGGGGCGCCGGAGGTACGCTACAAAAACCCTTAAGTAATGCCTTCAGCGTACCGAGTGAGGTGCACTGATGGTACAACCTCCCTAGGGGAATCACATAGATATGCGACGCAAGACAAGCTCTCAAAATCTGCATCGTTATACGAATGTCTTTTTTTTTAATCAGAGCAATCACTTGTGGAATTTCATCAACATTATTATTATTATTATTACTATTATTATTATTATTATTAGTAGTAGTAGTAGTAGTAGTAGTAGTAGTCCATAAGAAGAACAGCAACATTATACATCTATTTGTACCTGATTTTCGGAAAATGGGTTCGAACGTAGCATAATAATGAACAAAGCCTACTGCGTGGGACAGACATGAAAATATCAGCCCGAGTACAGGATACAGGAATAATCAGCAAGCTTGATTTCTCTCCTCCTCTCATGTGCTCTCTCTTTCCCTCTCGCACTGCAGAACGTCCTGTCGCCACGAAACGGCAGCTTCTCAGCCGCAAGTTGCAGGTGGCAATTTGGAACTGTTTATGATTGAGCGTTCAGGAACAGTTAGGCGGAAATTCTCCTAAACAAGACATTTCAACCGGCGAGACTTAACTGTTCAGTACCGCCATCTTAAGACCTCAACGAAAGCAGCTTTAATTCACTTGAGGTGGGAAAGGGCGCATATAATTGAAATCATGATCAAATGAACGGCAAATGAGACAGAGTGATAAATTGAAGTATGCATCATCTCAGACTACTTCAGAGTGGATGAGCGGATAAAATAGGATATTTAATTTTTCTACACAATATTTGAAGAGGGAACGAGATCATTACGGGGAGGGGTGGGGGGATGGAAATAGGGTTACCTACTCATTCTTCAAACCAATGAACTGAAACCTCCAACAGACAAAAGGAAACTTGTATGAACGGCAGTGGGTGACAATGAGGCCCGTGAAGTAATTAAAGGGTGTAATTAAGTATATAAAAAAGCAAAAAGCAAAAAAAAAAAAAAAAAAAAAAAAAAAAAAAAAAAAAAAAAAAAAAAGAAAAGCGAAGCAATACTACACTCTGAGCCTCCACTACCAGAGCACAATGATAGTAGAAAGAAAAACGAAAAACTGCATCCTTCTATGACTCTTATGTATATGTTATAAACGCATAACGCGCACAAAACTTGTAAAAAGAAAAAATTCCCGAAAAGATATGATAGAAAAGTGGAGTAAATAAACATAGGCTATATACATAACGAGTATAACACTTGTCCACACACATGCATAGACACCCACACAGATCATCGCTCTTCTAAAGATCAAAGCATGTAATTTTTGGTGGAGCAGACATGCATAAAAAGGGTCTACATGTTCAAATGGCCACGCACACAGTAATCACACAAATACAATGCAATTACCTAATAATAACCTCAGCCACAAGCCTTCTACACTTTGTAGATCTAGTACGAGTGATTTCTGGGGAATATACCATGACACTACACAAACAGATCTGAACAAAGTAAACAATGACACAAGCACATAAACACACACAAAAACACGGCCACTGTAAACAAACAGTCAGACATCAGTACATATACACATACCACAAATAAACATGGAAACATATATATCTTAGTATTCTCTCTCTCTCTCTCTCTCTCTCTCTCTCTCTCTCGTGGCGCCCAGTTCGACTCTAACCGGACAATACAAGGAGGAACGCCTATTTGGGCGTGCTCCCTATTATCCCGTATACCTCTGATGACCTAAGCACTGAATTAGCTACCTAATGCCAGTCGACTGTTGTCGATCACACCTATAAGGATATGTGTAAAAAGAAAACACACACACACACACACCAGAAGTGAGTGCTCACTGCTCCGTCAAAATGTACACTATTCAAAACGGGAGGGCCTTGACGAGGTAATTCTCACCCCAGCGAGGTGAAATTTTTCTTTCCTCCAGAGACCGAAATATTTATGGGCTGCTTTTGCAGGGAAACAACGAGGCGAAAAAGATCCACGGTGGGGCAGAACAGTTACAGGTGCTAAATTCGAGCCCAGGTCAAGATCATAAAACGTCACGCTTGCTCTTTGTGAGGCAACTTTTACGACCTCATCTGAATAATGTTATATACTCTTACAAGCATCGTATCTCTCTCTCTCTCTCTCTCTCTCTCTCTCTCTCTCTCTCCCTTGGCTGAGTCGGTTGAGCTTCAGACCGTCGCTCGATGGGCCGGAGTTCAATCCCACCGACCGGCTGATGAAGAGTTAGAGGAATTTATTTCTGGTGATAGAAATTCATTTCTCGCTATAATGTGGTTCGGATTCCACTATAAGCTGTAGGTCCCGTTGCTAAGTAACCAATTGGTTCTTAGCCACATGTAAATAAGTCTAATCCTTCGGGCCAGCCCTAGGAGAGCTGTTAATCAGCTCAGTGGTATATAGTAAAACTTAAAAAGGTATACTTTTTCTCTCTCTCACTCTCTCTCTCTCTTGGAGTTTCGATGATGGGACGATGGGAAACTTTCTCTCGCAAGAATTATGAGGTTCTGGTCAGCATTTCCCATGGCTCTCGATGGGACACTAGCATAACGAAAATAAAAGGAATATAATTATATATATATATATATATATATATATATATATATATATATATATATATATATATATAATATGTATATATATGAATACTTTCCATAAAACATACATTTAATATGTACAAGTATTGCTTAGGAAAATTACGAAATGATAAATCAACATGAAAATTATTTCAACTTAGGACACAGAAAGAAGAGTTATGTCAACAAATGACTCATCAATGTTGACTAGATGCAAAACAAAAGGCCCCAACAAGCAAACCCAAGCAAACATGAAACAAACACTGATGGATATTGAACAACGACATCTGTCAACTAATATAGGCATATTTCAAAATCCCGAATCAAACACCCGACAAGCTTTCTCTCATTATCATTTTGAATGAGAAACATTTCTTTTAAGAACCCATATTACAGCAGTAGTCGAGAAGGGGGTAAAAACAACAAAAAATGTGCCTTTGTCACAGCAGGGCAAGAACAACACAGATCAGAAATGCAAAGTACTAAAGGGCGTCTGACATTGTTGAATTGAAGGTGTTATTGTCTACCAGATAAAAATAGCCCAAGCACCTCCTTGGACTCAGACTTTTATAAACAAAAATAAGCGCTGAATACACAATCGCCAGAAAAACATGACTCGTTTAACCAAGATAGTAGCCGTCACCTCTGGAGCATCACCTCTCTTCCTATTCACGGCTCCTAGATCTATTGTGCTTTGAAGAGACTACTCTGCGCCTTCTTTCAACATGATGCCACGCCTATTTTCCTACAGCACATAAAAGACGATTTAATTAGACGTTCAATCGGTTTTGTTAAATGCATAAATTACAAAGGTGTAGCTTTGTAGTTCCTTGGTGACGCCCTCACCACGATATCCCTAACTCTCGCAGACTACGTTCGGCCACAATTTCTCTGTGAACGGTTTATGCGAAGCTATTTATCATGCTAAGATACTCAGATACTCAAATGCTGTAAATTTATCTCGGTATAATAAGAATATCAAATTGGCGAGTTGCAGTTAGCTGAAGACAAAAATGTCTGACGATTACGCTAAAAATATTTTGTATAAGTAAAACATATATATATATATATATATATATATATATATAGATATATATATATATATATATATATATATATATATATATATATATATAATATATATATATATATATCCTATATGAATGTGTGCGCGCGTGTGCAACTTCAGTAAATAGCCTTTTCGGCGACACGTAGTTTATTGCTGTTTATATTAGCCACTGCTTCAGCAAAGAATATTACCCTACTTTTTGATGGTATGGGAACACTACGTGGCTGAACATATTTTGAATTTAATTTATCATTGCGACACTTGTTTTCTTTTCCAGCATGGGCCCTGACAAATGATCATTTCCGCCTTTACATAAATTTTTATTTGTACCGATTAACACTTGGGGAGCAGTGAACCTATAAACAAGTAATAAGCATAATGCACACTTGAAGCACGAAGGAACAGCAAAATTGTTTAGATTTCTGGCTTGCGTGGTTGATGGCACGGATACACTCGTCAAGCATGTCAAGTTATGAAAATTTCTACAAAAATAGTTCAGCTCTGATTTGGTAGTTAAAATTGTGAATGCTGGGGAATTAGCTCTGTTTATTTTCTCCGAAGCCAACCTCAACAGAAGACGATATTAGTCCATTAATAACAATAATAAAAAAGAAAAAACAAATGGCGACCAAAATAAATCTGCCTTGAGTGCATCTACAAATATGATGGTCCCCAGTCAAAACAAACACGACATACGTCATTCGATAGGTGGACGGCACCAGGTCATCCTCTCCCTCTCACCCTCCCCTCACCCGCCCTCCCTATAGACCCGTAACTTCATTAAGAACCATAGCGAACACATCTGCAGACTTCCATGAGCGTCTTATTCAACCAAAGCCTAGAATAACCGAATGTTTTCGTTTTTAGTTGGTGTCATACGACATGGCTAGAAGATACCGTCACCACTTCTCCCACCTCCTTCCTTTCTCTACCTTCCGTTGTCGCAATGAAAACAATTCGTAATATCTCACTAGAAGCAACACGCCACATGTTATCTATATATTCTCTCTCTTTCTATCTTTGCATAAGGCTTAAAGTGTTGGGGGAAAATATACAAATTGTAGGGACATAACTACACTTGGTATAAGTGAGAAAATGTATGGACAGAGGAACTCACGGGGGAAGAGCAATGTGGGTTTAGACAAGGGGAGTTTGAAAATCAAGGGAAAAAGCTACTTTTGTGGCACCCATGGACCTAGAATATTCTAACGGTAGTATTAATATAGAAGTGATGTGAAGGGGGTTGAGGATGAGTGGTACAGAAAGGAAGTTCTAGAGAGCAATTTAGTAGTGTTCTCAAACTAAAAGATGCTGATGACCCAAGTAACCATCGCCCGATTGCAATCATTACAATTACATCATAGATATTAGAGCCTATTCTTTTAGCGAGGCTTTTCCATCTTTTACACTCAAGACAACAAACCTGGATTTCAAGGTAGAGTCAGTCAACATTTGTAACTATATCCCTAAAGAAATGCTCAATTCTTACTCACCATATTTCGTTAGTGTGAGAAAAGCTTTTTTTTTTTGAGGCCCCACAAAAGAGATACACCTCGATTTTTTACTACTAGCATATTAAACTGCCGGCTCTCCACGTAGCGACTGTGTCAAATGGGGTAACGTAGTGGGTCCTAGCATTGCCATACAATTTTGGCTCCTCCGACGGACTTCGTCAAGGTGGCAATTTCTCATCGAATCCTGTTTAACACGTTAATAGATGCCCTGAATGTTAAACTGAGCCCACCCCCAATCGGATGCAATATCAGCGTGAAAAACAACAAGCAACCTCTTTTGAGCCGATGAGATGGTTTTATTCTCTACATCAGTTTAAGGTTTCCACAAACTAATCGATACCTGATGAATTTAATCCAGTATGTGTCATTGCTCCCTAAACCCCAAGCATACATAAGCGAGCAACAAATATTCAGGAATCCCCGTCTGGAATCTGTACGTGATTTTCCGTATCTGTGGCATATTATCACGGACGACCTGTAAGAAAGATACGGCTAACATAAAACAAAGACGACGTAAGCTGTCTGCAACAGGCAACAAGACCGCGGGAGACACTTTGCCTTCTGCCACCGAGAAACCAAACCGATGCGCTTTGGCTCCTACTGCTAGTGTGTGTGGTTGCTCCCTTTGGACGAAATATACTCGAGAGTATATTTCGCGAGTATACTACGCAATATTGGCAACCCGCTCATTTAAAACGTCTTACACAGTGAAGCAAGATCTAAACCATGAAAATTATGGGACAGACTTGTCTTCTAATTGACGGCTTCTTTTAAATAATGGATGACCTCAAATGCTGTGCATGCTTTATCATTTCTTTCGGTTTTCTGCTCAATATTGTATTACTGTTACTATACGTACCATAACCTTTCGCTCAACACATTCGCGTCCTTAGCCATCGATACCTGTCCTGCTGTGTGTATTCCTGCTATGTTCTCCATGTCTCTTTACTTCCTTTCGCTTTTAGTTTCATATTACCGCCAATGTTGCCGTTATTATCAAGAAGAAATAAAGTATCTTTACTATGATTTCCGTTCAGTCAAGTTCGCTAAACTATCGCTGAAATTTTATATATGGTACGGACATTATTATTATTAGAAGAGACATCCATTCTTCCTTTTTACCATATTGTATTTGCATACTTTATCAGTCTATAACCTAAAGCCGAAAAAATTGTATGGTATTTTTATTCTTATTATATAAAACATGATGGAGCCTAACTGTCCATTCTTTCTTTTTATCTGCAAGTAATTTATTTTTTTTCCTATATGGCATCTTCCTTGTATATCTGTATATGGTCATGAGTTGAAGTAAAGATTATGATTATTATTATTATTATTACTATTATTATTATTATTATTATTATTATTATTATTATTATTATTATTTCAAAGCAAGGGCATCGGATGATGGTAGCATTTGAGAATAGGTAAGTCACAAAATAAATGAAGCAAGAAAGGCGGCAGGGTGTATGCGAAAGATTAGGAGGAAACCTGGAGTGTCTGAGGAAGACAAGGCTGGCATGTATGAGGGAACTGTTGGGCCAATTCTATCTGATGGTGGTGAAGTTTGGACACTGAATATGGAAAAAGAAAATGTCTTAGGATGTGGAGATAAACTGATTCAATAATATATGTGAGGCACAAGAAAAAATGAAAGGGTAAAATATGTGGATATATATAAAAGTGGTAAAGGTATTGTGGAGATATGCAGAAGTGGTAAAAGGTATTAGGGAGGAAGGGCCTCTGCATCTAAGAAGAAAGTGTTTCTAAGATAGAAGTGAATGGCACAGTGTGTGAAAGGTGCTTGGTGTACTGCCGATGTACCTCCTGGGTAGGTATATGAAGCGGCTGATGTGGAAGCTTTCTGCACAGGAAGTTCATTTACAATTGCGCAGCTGAAGAACGAATGTGAGAGTGATTGATGTTTAATCTCTTCTCGCTCGGGAGCAAACCTTTGTTAGGAGAAACGGATTAACGAAATTTATTTCTGTGAAACACGTTTCCATGTGTTCATTTCATATACTATGTATATGTATATATATATATATATATATATATATATATATATATATTCAAAAGTACAATGCATATAGAGTAATTAATCTAACATTATTATATTGTTCCAAACAACCCCAAAGGCCAAGTCATAATCCACAGAATAATCTAAAAGAGCAAAATAGCCTTCTGATGATGATGACAGGCGATGCCTCCTCTACTAAAAGTTTCTCTCTCTCTCTCTCTCCCCTTACTGCATTTAATACACCTAGCCCTTCAGCATTAAAAGCTTCTAGGAATCCTTAATAATGAAATAAAACTCCTAATTAACTATCCCCCAAATACTAATTGGCACATCTTGACATAGAAAAAAAGGAAGATATGGGGTTCTATAGCGCCGTGTTGGGCAATCAATTCTCCCTTCTCTCTCTCTCTCTCTCCTCTCTCAGCGGTCACATGCACAAAAAGCCGAATTCCTGAGCGTGAATCATACGACACTAAATAGGACATACAAGTCGTCTCATTAACGCCGTCAGTAATCTTTGTCTTTCATGAAAGCACTCTGATTGCGCCAACAGCGTCATAATTATCTCATATTTCCACTTGAGCAGTTTAAGTGGTCGTTAATCACTGACTTCTTAATAGTATTTCTCTTTTTCTTTTTGTTTTCTCTTACATCGGCGTCAATGACTTGTGATTTTATTGCGGGTTGCTCTGACAATAAATCTTCTGTTTCTATATGACTGGATTAGATGACCGTTCTTTCAGCAATACCCGCAAGTTCTCTCTCAGTGGCGTCCATAATTATTGCTTTTGAGACACCTAATCTGTACTGCCAACAGAAGTTCACCCTTCCTGGTGACACTCACTTTGTTTGATCACAACAGAATTTTTTATGGGGTAGACACCTTAGCTGCCAATAACAAGCTCAGTACCACAAGAAAAGGGCGCTAATGGACTTCTCCCATTAATGGTGGCGAAAAAGCCTCGTAAAAAGTAGCAGGTTAAGCGAGTCATGAATAAAAATGAAGGCAGAAAAGGTGAAATTCTAAAAACTGAATTGCGAGAGGATTTATCACAGTTTGGTTCAGAAATTTATGACTTGTACACAATATCGGTGGGATTGCAAAGCCTGGTGTCTACAACAAGGCTGACAGAATGAAGATTGCAAACTATCAAGAAGTTCTTGAGAGAAATAGAGAAAAAACATCGGTAAAACATGCAGAGGGTGACATCATTAGGACAAAAGTGAAAAACATCACAAGTGAAAACTAGGTAGCTTACTAGACACGACTTACAGAAGGATAATTTTGGTTATATATCATCACATGTTTTCACTGACATACCCCCAACCCCAACTCTTACATATACTTTAGACTTAAAAGAACTAAAAGAACCTCTCACTTCATTCAAAAAAGGGAACTCTCTCTCTTTGTTGGTACTTCTACTTGCCTAATGACCAGAGAGAACCAGGCCACCATATCGTCAATTTTTTCTTCGGAAATTGTTTAGTTTTTCAGTGACTAGTACTCCCCAGGTACTTTGGAATATCCTGTACGAAATGGCTATTGCTTTTAGCAACCAACCCCTCCAAAAGTGACTCTAGTGACTGCTGGGAAAGTGGCCCTCGGTTCACCGACTCAACAGCTTTTGAATTCACAAAGGTAAAGTAGACCGTTTGGTCATCAAAAGACGAGTACGCTGATCATCAATCAGCCTAAAAGGATGGTGACCTCCGTGGAAAAGCAGGATGGAGCTGAGGTAGTTTAAAGTGAAATGATATCTTTGAAAACTGGTGTATATATTATATCTGATGTTCTGAAATCAAGAGGGTAAATGAAATCAGTAAAGAAGGAAGGTCATGCAAGAAGAGTAAAAAAGAAAGCAGTGACACTCAAGGAGACGAAGACAGCGTACAATTTAAAAGTACTCGGCCAAGTACGATTCTATGTACACAGCCTGATGGATTGACTTAGTTAATGAAATGCTTTTGAGGCTGAGAAAGTTACTGATTAATCACTGAAAAGAAAGTTGGGGGATAAGTGAAATTTATTAAAAACCACTGATTTTTGGACGTATTTGTGTTTCTATGTGTGTGTATATATATATATATGTATGTGTATGTACTATAACTATATATAAATATATATATATATATATATATATATATATATATATATATATATATATATATATATATTAGCATGCTATAACCCACTTTTATTCCGGTTTTCAGACTCCAAATCTCCAGTCCCTGACAATTTATTATGGTCATCAATCAACTTGTATTCATTTCTTAAACTCAGGTGCACAGAATGACCTTGTTAGGTATGGCCTACAGGTACAAAGAATGATTGCGGAATTCCAGACGATTTTATGTCGTTCATCGCTCTCTCTCTCTCGATTCATAAAAGCACAAAAGCATTTTGTATGCGTGTTTGCAGAGGTTTGTATAAATGTATTTGTTGCACTTGAAAGGGGGTGTCTACAGAAAAAGCAGAACACCAGTCACTCACAATTTCATTTTCTATTCTAACTACAGCGTCGAAGATGATACCAATGCAAAAAAAAAAACTTTCAGCTTCATAAGTACTTCATACACACGCGCACACACTTATATAATGTAAACGTAACTGTATAGTCTTACAAGACTTATGCATACACACACAAAATAAGGTCCGACAACGTCAGTCATTTTTCCTGTCATAGACAACACGTA
>NC_089743.1:70022470-70029970 GCF_040412425.1 Macrobrachium rosenbergii
AACTAATAAATCATCTCTCCTTGCCAGCCAGACTAACTTTATCTCTAAAAATAAGGTCTGTTCATTTTTTCCCAATTCTGCTCTTGGTTTCCTCGTCTTTTGAATTCTATTTATCAAGTTTTTGGCCTTGTAATTACATCTGGTCCACCATAATGTCAATTGTCGTATCCATTTTTTATTAGTTTTTTATAGCTATGTCATTTCTATCTTGTTTAGATATATGGCAAAACTTTCATTAAAATTTTCCATCCTTAATTCCTCAACAAACCACAATAAAATCACGACTCATATCATCATAGCCAATACGAAAATAAACCTATTTTTAGTAGTCCACAAAAATCAGGATTAATAGAAAAGATGATTGAATTTCAAATTCACAGATATCTCAGAACAGGCCAATTGATTTCGGGTTTAGAATTCTGCTAATATCATTAACAACTGAAATACTACGCAATCAATCGAGATTCTGCCATTCTTCCTGGAACTCGACTATCCAGTAATAAAAGTTAATAAGAACAAATACCACTCTCGCGCCGGAAATTTCTTAGAATGTGGCATAACTGAACGTTGTCTAACCCTGAGATTATTATAACATATTTTCAAGTTTCATAGGAATTTCTTTTTCTCCTCAAAATTCTGAGAACAAAAAAGCAAACGAGGATTCAGATGTGTATGACTGTTTAAGATTCCGGCCTCGAAAGACGAAGTCACACAGCCCCCAGCTATTTCTCTCAAACAACGAGAACGGTTTGTTAATAATTTAAGAACAAGAACTTCACACTCGCTCAATTGGTATTGCCCAATAGCCTTTTAATTTAGTGGTCCCTCCCCTATTCTCTCTCTCACTCTCTCTCTCTCTCTCTCTCTCTCTCTCTCTCTGGTGACAGATACCGGCTAAGGAGTTTTTCCTGCAGTGTCATGTGGCTGGTAACAACTCACTCCTACCAAATTCGGCAACAAGCGCTAGCCTTCTGATCCGCCGCATCTCATCGTCTCTTTCAAAGAGACGATCAGTTTTTCTCATTTTTTTTTTATTTACCAATTGACCAATTCTCCCGGGGGCCATTCTTTAATCGCTGGACAGTGATTTACTTTTCAATTAATTTTGTGTCATGACATTAGGATTTTCAGTACAAACTGAAAATCCTGCTCAGTAATCAAAAGGGAAGTTCAACGTCATCGTCTTGACAATCCCCTCGTAAATGCGTGTTGTTTTCTTTGGCAAATTAATTTGCAGTGGCACTTAGTGTTGTTTGGCTTTCTGTCGGTGTGATCGCTTCACTTTTTTCTGACATTTTTATTTCATCACACTATCTGATTATTTTTACTTTATTTTTCTTTCAATGGAAAATTAAAATTATAGGATAAAATCATTAAAATTAAGCCTAAAGGATACGAAAGAGAGAGAGAGAGAGTCAGAGAGAGGGACTCTTATTCACATAAATGGAACTGCATAATTACCTCAATGAAAATTAACATATGAATTAACCACTAGTCAAAGTTTGCAACTAGGCAGACAGATTCGAATGGGGAGCATTGAATAAAAAATGAGACAAAAAGACGAAACCACAAAAAACCTACTGACCTGATAACCAATGCATATCACGACAATAGCTAAAGATGGTAACACCAGGTAGATGGGATCGGTCTCAAATGTTTTTGTTGGTTCAAAAGCTTTCGAACTGATGAACTCAATTTTAAACACACCTAAAATGTTTGGAGATTCAACAGCCGTACAGTATTTTATTCTGAGTTGTTGTAAAACTAACCGCCCTTCCAATATTTCGTTTCGGACAAGAAGTCTTTTTACATATAAGGTAAAATTATTCAGTTCGAAAGGGAAATATCAGCTACGCAAAAGCATGGAAAGAATCTTCCAAAGGGTCAACCAAGTGCATTATACGTCATAAATACCTCAAGCCTTTCTATGACAACTTTGGCATATCCATACGTAATTGTCTACTTCATTTTTATCATCTACTACTACTACTACTACTAATAATAACATAATAATAATAATAATAATAATAATAATAATAATAATAATAATAATAATAATAATTTACTGAGGGATCTGCAAAATGTATTCTGCAATATCCAATAATCATGGTATAAAATAAATTTTTCGAAAATAGATCAATGCGTATAAACACTCATATCAATATACAACATAATCATGAAATGCATTTGCCAAGGACTCTAAATATTAAACTGAAAACCAAACAACATCACATTATGGTTATTAGGGAGCATGGACCCATCTTGGTTAGGATAAAACAAATTGCACTGCGAATGTTGACTGTCCGTCTCACGATTATAAGTCACAAAAAATTTGAACTTTCTCTGCTGCTTTCATGAGTTTCCACTAAAGTCTTTCGAAACAAAGACTAGACATGTGTTTATAAATACTCAAAAGATTGACTGATTTATGGTAACTAAAACTGGCGTCACAACACCTACGTTACTGACACCGAATTATAAATACTCGATGAAACAGTAAGATACTGAGCGAAATGACATATAAGTGATTATATACGATAGATACATACCTATCATCACTGTACTAATAACGACAGCATTTCATTTACAACGCAGGAATAATAGTAATGTCGAATTTCCTACATGTAATTAACTTACTTTTGTGAAAACAACATTATTCAAGTCATGTACCATAACGCTGTAGCTTTATGAATGCACAGTGTTAAGAAGTGTGTCAGGAATGAAGCGCAGAACGGCTGATCTTTTGGGAATTGTGATGAGAAACTGCAGATGCTAGTGGATACTTTGAAAGTGCTTGCAATATGAAAAGATTAAAGTAAATTTGGGACGTGAGACTTATTATAATGGTGATCAGATATTGGGATAAAGGAAGCAGTTAATTTGTACAGGTATTTGGAAGTAAATGACATCGGAATGAAGGGGTAAAACGCATACGGAATTAAGTATGGTGTTTAAAAGAAGGTAAGATCAGAATGTATGAAAAGACTGTTGAGCCCGCTCTACTTTATGGAATTAAAGTGTTAATGTTAAATGTCAATGAAAAGAAAAGGGTTGAAGCTGCTGAGATTAACCGTTGGCAATATGTAGTGAAAGAATTCAAAGGAAGGAAGTGATTAAAATGTTTAGTGTATCTGAAAGGATAAAACTAAAGTGTTTTGAAGTTTTGTCATATGGCGAGAGGGGCCTTGACATCCAGGAATCGTGGGAATGAGGGCAAGACAAGAGGTAAAGGGCTCAGTATGACTGGGGAGTATGACACACTGCTGATGACCCTTCTAAGTAGATTCATGATAGAGTTAATGTTGTGGAAGTTTTGTACAAAAGATTCATTACAACAAAACAATTCAGAGAATGAAAATGAAAACGACTTTTCTGCTGTATTTTCTTTTTATCCATTCCTTGTTAAGCAAATGAATATATATATATATATATATATATATATATATATATATATATATATATATATATATATATATATATATATGTATACATAAACATAAATAAATATAAAATTATATAAATTATATATATATGTGTGTGTGTGTGTGTGCGTGTATACACATATACACGTGTATATGAATATAGGTATATGCATATACATATTTATGTTTACGTAATGTGTGCTGTTATCAATACCGGAGGACCGCAGGAGCGACAAGAACAAGACATACAACCCCATTAGTGTTGTGAAGAGCAGCCGAGAACGTCCTCTGTTCCCAACGTCTTCACGCGCGGTTGAGTACTTGCAGAGTAAGGGTCTGGTAAGTGTTATCTATATTTTTGCATTTAAAAAACTTCTACCCTGCATATGAATAACATTCTCTGGGCTCCTGCCTTTCTGGATGCTGTTACTAAAAACTAACAATACACATAACATTCGTTACCTAAATTTAATAAAATAGCGAATAAATATTTCAGTGTTATACAAAACTCCTGTAGAACATACAGGAACTACTCAATTGCTATTAAATGGAAGTGCAATTATTTTGTAAGGGAGGAAAGAGAGGTGGGAGGGAGAGGTAACCAAACCCTTTACAATGAATCCACATGAGACCCATATTCAAACCAACCATAACATGAAGATGCATTTTTAAATTAATCCATTTGAAGCCGCATTCTCAAATAAAATCCACGAGGCCTCACACTTGATTTTCAGATCGGTTCGTTCACGGGTCAATACACTGAATTTTAGATTTCGCCCGAATCAATTCCACATCCGGACACGGATTTTCTTAGAACAAAGATTCCCAAAGTAACCTTGTGCCACGCCTAGAAACCTAACATTCCTAACAAATTCCTATTAGGAATTCTCTTTGTTCTGCTACCTTTGATGCCCCTACTGCAAAGTTGTTAATGTGAGACTACACTTCTCTTCCCTTCATTCCGCATGGTGTAAATTTACCTTTTTTTTGTAAGAGGTCCCAAACACAGCTAACAGGAGAGCACAGGTCAACACCCTTTGTGCTGACCCATGCTGTACAAGAAACAAGGATAGCTCAGAGAAGGTTGTCGGTCTGCTTTGAACCAAGGCAGCTTGAGAGTTTACAATGCATAGTCGTAGTCTTTTGGCTGTCCCCCGTTGCTCCTACAGTTGAACCCTTTCTGTAAATGAATCCCGCCGCAAAGAACTTGACCGTAATTTTTTCCTAAATCTGCATTTACCAAAAATGTAGCTTGTAATACTCTTAACTAAAGAACTCAAACATATCTACATCACCATGAAAAAAAATTTAACTCTCGACTTCATTACCCAGGAAGGGAATATAGTTTTTACCAGTGAAAATCTGTTGAGCCTTGCTGATACGACTGTGTGTAAATCTGTTGATTTGTGGTGGTCTGGAGATGTGGAAGGGGGAAGGCTGTGGGCCCAGCAGAACCCCCCTACGAGTTTTAGCTGATCTGGAGTTTATGGGGTATGTTACGCAGGCCCTTAGTAGAGAACCATATACTTTATTTCTGTAAGCAGCGCATGATTTGACAAACCTTTAATTGCACACATTTTAATGACAGAAGCTGAAAAAATAATTACCTAACCTACGATTTAGTCCTACTATATAACACAAGGCTAGTACAATCCGAACAGAGGTATTATCTATGCTATTCCTGGTTCTCCTTTACAAGAATAAAAATTCATCTTCCTGAACTTCAGCGTTTCTCCAATTTCCTGTATCAGATCTGGAGCCTTAAATACATGGCTGCAGTGGTGGTAAAGCGATATCTCAGATTAAGAGAGAGAGACGGAGACACGGCAGAATTCTAAAGGAACCGGTTTTCATAGATCTCCAATGCTGCATTTTTATCGCTAAGCTCGATGTCTTAGACCCCAGGTTCTGCACGGTGGTCAAAGTGAAAAGTGTCCGGCTCCGTGTATTTGTGCTTTTGTTTTGCATTCTGAGAGAGAGAGAGAGAGAGAGAGAGAGAGAGAGAGAGAGAGAGAGAGAGAGAGAGACAGGTCTTATTTTGCCTCTCATGGGCAGAACAACTGAATGGCTGCACGAGGCTATAAAAAAATCGTATTTTGGATGCGGAGAAAAATAAAACCTTTACTCAATAATAGTGAAGGTTTAGCCTCGTCAAAAATAATAATGGTGTTTTAACAGGAATATTTTAACGAATATAACTTTAAGCTTCAGGCTCTAACCCAACACAAATATTAAAAAACAAAATTTTTAAAACTATACTACTTCAAAATAATTTTCCATATGATAACAAAATCAGTGTTTCAAGAAAACAAAATTTTCGATGATAAACCACCGTGATTACCTAAGTAAAACAACCACTAATTAAAAGTGCGTCATCATTTACATTTAATAAAACCAATCTCATATTAGATGGCGTACAGATTCATCACAAATTCTGTTTGCATTGTTACTTCTCTTGAATAAGTAAAGGAACGAACCCGTATTCACAGCCCACAGTTTTTTCGAACGTCTTACATCCAGTGAGTAATTCCATCAGAAAGCCCCTGGCAAAGGTTCTCAAGGGCCGTTCAAGGGCGGCTTCATCTGGGAGATGCGGCCGCGGCGTCCTATTCAGTCGGCACAAAGGACAGAATTTATTGTCGACATCCATCAACAAATTAATATCTCATACATAATATATATATATATATATATATATATATATATATATATATATATATACAGACATAAACACAATATACATATATATACATAAATATATAGACAGATAGATAGATAGATAGATAGAGATTACAGTATACAGTATATACTGATGAGAGAAATCAGTGTATATATGCTGACATTAAGAGGTTTCAAAGCGAAAATAATTCAAAGATCAATTGCCCTGTCATCACACATATCCTGGATCAAGGTTGGGAAATTTTTGCCCAAAAATAAGCAACAAACAAACAAGCAAACAAACAACCAAAAACAAGTAAACTTCAGCTTCATGCATCCACAGAAATCCCTCCCCAACAGCCAGACGACCAACGGGTATTGCTTATTCTCTGCTTCTTCCTTTTACGTTTTACTTTCAGAATTATTCCCGCAACAAACAACAAGAAAAAAAAAAAACCCTGATGGAAAGCCACGTTCACTTCAAGATTCACTTCTTTAAGGACATGTTTTCGCATTTCCAAACCGGTTTCCGGCCAGGCGACAACAGCGTAGCATCGTTAAAAATGCGCATTTTCACCACTGCTTTCCATTCTTTCTATTTGGATAGGAATTCTGTTTTATCGGGTCATAGATGATATCTGGTTATATAAAGTATATGTTAATCGCTTTTCTTAAACGTTTATTGGCATTGAACATCTCTCGCAAGATGCTTCAGCCATAAAATTTTTATGACTGACAATTGAATTCCTTGTCCAAAGGAATGTATATTGGACAAAATTTCAATGACAGGTCAATGACGATGACGTTAAAATGTTTGGAAGTACAATAATGAAGTAGCGGTGCACAAACTTGTAAAAGAACTTCGAAAATCAAACGATTTAAAAGTACAAAGACAGCATAACATATAAAGATGACAATAGCGTACTAAACAAGTCAAGCTAAACTCTCGCCCTATAGGGGGCCAATAACTGAGCGTTAATTGAATTTCCAGGCATAAATTGCATATAATCACATTACTGAGAGAGAGAGAGAGAGAGAGAGAGAGAGAGAGAGAGAGAGAGAGAGAGATTAATCTGCAGATTGCGTCCACCCTCATTGGGTGGGGAATTACCTCAGCACTGCCCTCTCCTCTGAGAATTCGTACAATCTGTTTACCAATTCTTGAAAGAAATTTTGTTATAGAGGAACGTGGAACTGGATACAAGGAGCCCGAATCAGATATGCGTCCTGTGCGTGCTGGGGTCTGAATGACCTATGGCATTGTGTCTCGATTCATCCGGCAGTATCTCCAGAACTTGTGTAACTTAATTCTAAAATACGCGTACTTTGCTGACTGATTAGGAAAGGCTGAAATGCACCTCTGGCGAGAATCCTACATACTAAAGGATGTGAGTGCATATGGCTGAACGAGCAACGCTGA